>NW_006408632.1:10696233-10721593 GCF_000296735.1 Chrysochloris asiatica
AATGCCTCCAGGTAGATGTGATCAGGAAATGGGCTTCCCTTTTCACTCTTCTTCCTGGGAGGTTTCAAGATACCACTCACTGTTGGTCGTTTTGATGTAACTTAGGATTTAATTTTCGTCCTGTTTCCTCTTTTGTCTGCTTGTCCCATTCCACAATCCCTGTTCAGGCCTTTTTTTCTAGTTGGAAACAGTTCAGGGCCAGCTATGGCCGTTTGGTTTTAATTGGAAACTGTCTTTTTAAATTTCAAGGAGATCTGTGCGCATGCATAGTAGAACCCTCCGAGGGTGGGGCTGGGGTGCCCACTAGCTCAGGCAGCCCTATAGTCACCAGAATGGAGGTACGCAGACAGTAAGGGACCAATGAACAGATGTCAAAAGAAAAGAATGTCCACACCTTTATCTCTGCGGTTCTGCCAGGTGTCTGTAGCCGCTTCGATCCTTCCCCCGCTTGGTCTCACCCAAGATGGCGGCTCCTGGAGCAGCCGAGCGTCCCAGACTAGAAAGCAATAGATTTCTTGCTTCTGCCACATATTTCCCCAGCTGTGAGCTTTCCAACCCTTTAAATATTCCTTTATATGTGGTTCAGAGTTCTGGGACCAGCCCCTGAGCCTGCTTAGGCAGGTATTCTGTGGTGTTGTTGGCTAAGCTCTTTACTACACAGCCACCCGATCCGCCATCTCGTTTGTTTTCTCTTTTACTACTAACTTTTGAATATGCCACAATATTTATTAATTCCATATTGTATTCATTTAAAGCATTTTCTATATATGAATAACCCAAAAAGCCCTCTGGCATCATTCCAACTCATGACAAGCCGATAGAATCAAGTAGAACTGCTCATTAGGGGATCTGAGACTGTACATCTTCACAGGAACAGCCAGCCTTATCTTGTGGTTAGCATTCCCAACACTTAACCCATTCTTCCACCAGAGCTCCTTATATATGAATGTTGTTATTGTTGTTTAGTGCCTTTGAGTCGGTTCTGACTCATACCGACTCTGTTTAGAGTTTCTGAGGAGTAGTTGTTGGGTTTGAACCATGGACCTTGTGGTTAGCCACCTAGCGCCTGTCCTACAGTGCCACACTAGAACTCCTTATGTATGAATACAGCAACACTAAATTTATGAAGTAGGCTGCTAAGGCTAGCCCACAGCTCCACCAGGGCTCCTTGTAAATTTATGAATAGAGAGGAAGCGTAATCCTGTGATGACTCACATGCTTTCTTGTCCTTTAAACAGATACCTATGGCAATAAAGCAAAGAAACAAAGAACGACTCTACTATTCCAGAAACTGTGGCAGGATTGTGGTAAGAACATTTTAGATTTATTGTATTTTAAGTAGATTTTGTTTTTAAAATTTTAACTGATAGTGTTATTTTTCAAGTGACCTTTTATAATGGAAAAACTTTATCATAGGAGTTAATTTTCTTGAAAGACCAAGCCTAGGATCAACTGCAGAAGGACGTTTCATCAAAAAGGGTATGTTTTCCTTTATTGAATATTCCTAGCGCTTTATAGTAGCACAGTATAGTGGAATTACAGTTTTCAGAGGACTAACCGCCTCTTTGTTATTTTCTGTCCTAAAAAAAAAATTTTTATGCTTTCAATATTGAGTGAATTGAGGTCAGCTTCCAAAGGTATTAAAAGAAACTGATTATGTTCTAGGAATTTACTATGTCAGAAATTACATCTAATCATATGGTAGCAGTTATACTAATTACTATATGTCATGGAAGAAACTGTTTAGATCTGGCCGGCGGCTTATTTTTATAAACGAAGTTTCACTGGATCACAGCCGCACTTACTTACTTCCTTATTGTCTGTGGCTTCCTTATTTCACTACAGCAGTGCAGAGGCTTTGTTGTTAAGTGTCGAGTCGGCTCTGACTCATAGCAACCCTGTGTAGGGCTTCCAAGGCTTTAAATCTTCCAGGAAGCAAGAAGACTCTTCTTTCTCCTATGGAGCAGCTGTGATTTGTTGTATGGAGACACCATGCTCCCTACATACCCTATTATAAAACCTACAATATTTACTATCTGGACCATTTCAGAAAAGGGTGCCATCCCAGAATTAGATGATCCAACCAAGGATTCATAGGAAATCTTTTTTTTTCTCCCTTATGTTCTTAAATCTGAGCTTTCTCATAGTTTAATATGTGCAGCATTCATATAATGTATAAATGAATACAGAATTAAATTTTCTGATTGGGGATTTTCTAGTACTTTAGAGTTGTATCTTAATAATCTTAAAAGTTAATGTGGATTTGTAAATCACCCATATGAGTGTTTCCTCCATCCTTTTATGTTCCCCTAAATGGTGGAGTCTGAAATGATTTTGGCTACTTGGATTTACATTAAGTGAAGTTCTAATAATTACCTCTCATCTCTCAAAATTATTTTTAAAGGATCTCAAAAGCTAAAAGTTCTTATTTAACTATAGTGAAATTATACATGTCATAATAGTTTATCAGAATTATTCTATATGTATTTATAAAACAGTTAAGTATTACAGAATACAATTTTGGGCTCGTGAAGTTTAATGCTACTCACAGTTTTCCTTTGAAATGTTACATCAGTGTCCCGGATATTTTCATTTATTAGTATGTTTAGATCATTTTAATTTAGAAATAATGTCTATAAGTTTGTTTCTTTTCATTTTGTAAAACTGCATTCTCCTTTTCTCTCACCTCTTCCCAAGAACCAAACGTGTTTTCTCGTGGTGCAGTTGCGACAGAAACACCCAGGCCCCCAAGTCAAGCAGAACCCTACTATTCCCCACCTGTGTCCATCTCCAGGGTATTACCACATCAAGGCTCATCCATCTCCATGATGCATTCACCTTCTTCAAGCTGGTCATCAGTGACTCACCCTAACTCACACTCAGTCAATACAAATCCACCAAATGGCTTTTCAACAGGAACACTTTCCTCTAATTTGCAAGGTCTCACAACATTCCTGGGAATGCCTGATGCGAGTGATTTAAATGCTTTTAATGCTTGCATTTATAATAGTACTAATGACATAGGCAGAATGGAAGCATCGTCTATGTCACCAGCTGACTTACATGGTATTTCTGATGCCAGCATGCTGTCTAATTGCCCCGTGGATATGATAACGTCTTGTAATGAGAGGGAGACTGATAATTCAAGGCTCGGAAGCATGAATCTTGACAGCCACTCCTGTAATTCCGTTTTGGACTTGAGACAGCAGCTCCATCAGATGTCCTCTTCCAGTATGTCAGCAGGCTCCAGTTCCAATACCACAGTTTTTGTTTCACAGTCAGATGCATTTGAGGGATCAAACTTCAGTTGTGCTGATAGCAGCATGATAAATGAGTCAGGACCACCAAATACTACAAATCCAAGCAGTCATAGCTTTGTTCAAAGTAGTCAGTATCCAGGTGTTAGCACCTTGCAGAATGAGCAATTCGGTGATGGCTGTGCATATGGATATTTTCAAGTATAGCTTGCCAGATTTAAATGGTGATTTAAGATTTAAATCATTTACAGTGTTTGCAGTTATTTTAATATTACCTATTTAGGGTGCAGCATTTATATTTGTCTGAGATTATACTAGAGATGCATAGCGTTTGTTTTGTTTCTGAGGGGTGGTGACCGAAAACCTCTTTGAGGGAGAATTATAAAACTTTGGGGCCTATAGAACATAAAATTGAAACTGTCATAAGAAGAAAACTCAAAATAGAAACTTTAAAGGGATGTATTGTTTCTTCTTTTGAAACATACTACTCAGTAAGTACCATGTGTGGGGTAAATTCCGCCGGGCGAGTCCTACCACGCTGCCCTAGGACGCACTGAAGAAAATGTTAGTGTAAAACGGTTTTCTAAATATACTTTTTTATACTTCTTTTATAATGTATTAATGTATTCTTAGTTAAATGAATTAACTGATATTTGCTTTCAAGCAAATATAAGGAAAACGTGTAATGGCTATGTCATTGAAAAAATAAATTCCTTATTATTTTTGAGACCCTTCGCCAAGGTGACCCCTAAGGGGTTTTCTGAGGCTTCTTGGAATGTCTTAGATTTACATGTAAATCAAAACTTCTTAAAATGCTTAGTTGGGCTGAAGGCAGTTGAAGTGAGCTTTCAGGGTATGGGAGGTTCTCTACATTTTGGACTCTTTAAATTCATACCTCTAAAATTGGTTTTACCTTTACACCTGTATTTTTAAGGGGAAGAAGTTTCCTTGGACTTTTCTTTGTTATGTGTCCTCAAATTCTGATCTTATCCAATTCCATGTCTTTTGATACCATCTGGATACTCAACTGCCAAATTTCACTCCTCCTGAGATCTGCCTCCTGAATTCCAGATATGGCACTTGGCCTAAGCGTCCTTGTGTGTGTGTGTGTACGCACCTGTGTGTGTAAAACTGCCTATTTGACATTTCTACCTAGAAATCTGATAAAGCTCAAACTCAATTTATCCAAAACTGTTCTTGATATTCCTCCCAGACTTGCTCCTCCATAGCCTTCTCCAACTCAGTAAATGGCAATGCCATGCTTCTCGTTACTTAGGCCCAAACCTTGGAGTCAACCTTGAGTCGTCTCTTCCTTTTACATCCCATAGCTAATCCATCAGAAAATTCAGTAGGCTCTACCTACAAAATATATCCAAAGCTGACTACCTCTTTCGACCTCTGTTGTTAAGAACATCCTGTCTAAGCACTATCATCTCTTGCCTGGTTTGAAGCTATAGCCTTTGAAAACCTTCCTTACACCCTGGTGGTTCTACACTTTCTTGTCTGTAAAGTAGCCAGACTCAATTATTTTTAAAACAAGTTAAATCTTATTCATCTGCTCAGAGCCATGGAGTTCATTCAGAGTAAAGGTTTAAGTCCTTAAAATTAGCAGGCCTACATACACTCCCTCGCCTACCTCATCTGCTACCATTCTTCTCCAGTCTCCAAACGTCTCCTCAAACACACCAAGCGTACACCTGCCTCAGACCCTCTGTACTTGGGGTTCCCTCTGCCCCTATGCGTTACCCAAATATATGCAGAGCTCACTCCCTTACAGACCTCACTCGATTGACCAATACTGTTTAAGATAGCAGCATGTGACCCTGTTTTATTTTTTGTCCATAGCACTGTCACAGTTTGACCTGCTGATCATATGACTTATTTGTATGCCGTTTTCCTGTACTGAAATACAGAAGCTCCTTCGTGGCGGAATTAGTGTTTACTGCCAAAAATCCACTCTCTAACACTGTGAATGCCTCTCTATTAAGCACTCAGCAAATATTTATTGAACTTTCAAAGTACTATTAATAAAACATTGTTTCTTAAAGCAAATAGTAGCTTTAATTGCTAAGTGATTATAATTTTTACAGTTACGATTAATGTTAATCCAAACTATTTGGAAGCAAATAATTCTAGTGATGAAATGTTGGCAGAATTTGGGCAATAATCCTAATTGCTGATCAAATTGTTATTATTATTAAAGACTAGTTTATCTTACAGCCAGAGCCTATCCTAAATATTGAGCATATTCCTAGCTAGAAACTATGTGCCATTTCATACGGTGTCCAACCGAACCGTGAATTTACTAGAGCAATTAAAATTCAGGTGCAGTAACTCAATGTACCACCCCTGCCCCATGGACCTCTGCCCATACCAGACCATACAGAACCCAGCAATGTTTGTTAGCAATTTTCATCATAGAATACTATGTAATAGAGTTAGAAATTGCTTAAATGTCCTATCTCTTCATTTGTATGAATACTAACAACAAAATTGTTTGAAAAATCTTTATACACGGAATTATGTTATTAGTAACAATATTATTAGCAGTTGAGCAGAAGCCTTTAAATTTGTTTTCCTTTTCCTAATTATTACTTCAGTCCAACAATATTGTAGCTAAAATACCAGAACATTTGATAATAACTCTGAAAACACTGACACATGCTTGGAGTGCACGCAGATGAAAGCACCTGCAGCCAATTGGGTAGTTAGTAGTCACATTTCTGACCCAAGTATGCTAGAGTGTTGAAAAGTAAATTAGCATATGTGTAACCTTACAGATAGATTGTAAACTGGGCTTACAAAAAATGTTATAACTAATTACAGGGGTATTTTTTTATCCTCTGTGGTGCTGTGGGATAATGCTCTGGACCACAAGGTTGATATGAACCTCAGGGTTGGCAGTTCAAATTCACCAGCCACTCCTCGGAAACCCCATACAGGGTTACTATGAGTCATTGGCACTTAACAACAGCAACAACATATAAATAATAAATTTCTGCTGAAACTGCACAAAAATTTTACAGTCATTTTACTGTGACCCCCTCTGTCAGTGTGCTGTACTCCTGCACCACTTCATGATGCCACTGGGTCACCTGAAACACTGACTATAGAATATCTAAGTGGAGGTTTTTATTGTTACATAAGCAGTTGACTTGCAGGTTTTCTTTTTCTTTGTAAGATAAATCCATTGTAAATACTCAAAACACAAGGACCTTAGTTTTTTCATTTTCCAGGTGCTATTTAGTGATCATAGAATTTTATAATTTAAAAAAGAATTTGACAGCCTGCGTCTCCTCTACCTCCACATGTATCCTCCAGCTTAGCCTGCCCTCCTAGCACCTCACTTGTAGTTTCTGGGGAAAAGGTTTCATTTTTCCTTTCTGGAATCTGCTTGTGCACTAGCTCCCTCCTCTGTCTCCTGTCCTGTTCCCTGTGTCTTCGTTACCATCTAGTATGTCTTCTATTTGCATAAACGTTCTAAGCGGCTTCTCTAACATAAAAAGAAAGACAAAATTCCTTTTCCTACCACCCTCATAAGGAGCTCTGGTAGCGTAGTGGTTATGAATCAGGCTGCTAATCTCAGGGTCAGCAATTCAAAACTGCAGCCATTCGGCGGGAGAAAGATGAGGCTTTCTGTTCCTGTAAAGATTTACAGCCTCAGAAACCCTGTACAGGGTCAGTATGAGTCAGAACCAACTCCATGGTACTTAACAACAACAACCACCTTCATGCTCTTCCCTTCACATCCAGATTTCTGAGATGTTCTCAGCCTCCATTTCCTCACTAGCAGTCTAGTGATCTGTCTTTAGTGCCTGCTGTTTTCTTGGAATATTTGGGGAAAGTGACAGTCAAATCTAGTGTGTTTTCTTAGTCCTCTCTCTAGTTGATGTCTCCATAGCCTTTACCCTAATGGATCATTCCCTTCTTGGGCACATCCTGGTTTCCGTGGTAGATAAGACTCCTCTCTGATATGATAGTGTTTTGTTTTTCTTTTTTTTTAATCCCAGATTCTCAATTTCAGCCCTCCCTCATTTGGTCCTATTTTTTTCCCTGAGCTCGCTCGCTCGCTCGCGCTCTCTCTCTCTCTCTCTCTCATCAATGTCCACACTACCAGAATGTGCTTATACACTGGGCTCCTCTTCTTCTGTTGTCTACTTTCATTAATGGCATTACGTTTAGTACACCCCCCAAGGTGTTCTTTGGGAACCTGAAGATCCTGATTGTGTCTCACCTATAGCCATCAGGTCCTTTTGAGTCAGCCTCCGAACTCTTGCCCCTCTCATTTCTCCATTCCTGTTGCTCTCTTAGTACAGGCCTCATTCTTTTTCCCCAACCAGAATCTTTTCCCTCTGTTCTAGTTGAAAATACCCCATCCCCCTTTTGCTCTTTGCTCTTAGCATTGCTTTGGAAAAACATCCTCAGACCTTCATGCTCACATGTTATCCCCCTTTGCCTTTGGCTCTGGTACTACTGCAGTCCTCATCCTTTAGCACTGGGCTGTTCCTCCCTGAAGCTTGGTTCTGTCTCCCTGGTTGGAGCGTAGCTTGTCCATACCCCTATCTCAGAACTCTTCTCAATGATTTTTAGTCATTTCAGTGTTTGTCTCACTCATCTCAGGGACTCCAGCACTTAGCATAGTCCCTGGCACATAGTTGGTGCTGAATAAGTGGTAGGTATTAATAGAGTGGCCTGGTGTGGTGCTGTGGGTTAATGCGCTGGACTGCAAAGTCTTTTGAAGCTCAAGTTGGCAGTTCAAGTTCACCAGCCGCTCCTAGGAAACCCTATACAGGGTCGCTATGGGTCAGAACGGCACTTCACAGCAACATTAGTATACAGAATGGGCAAAGTTGACATAGGAATGATTATAGCAATGTGGACAATAATATGGTTTTTATAGGGAAAAGTACTTAACCTGCAGGAAGAGCAGTGATGCCAACATTAAAGCTTGTGGCACATGCTTCTCTCTTGCTTTACCCTCTGCCTCCCATGCCTTTTCTTTTAAAAGCCCTCCTGCAGCCCTGAGATCAAAAGCAGCAATATTAGAATCGTAGTGTCATCTGTGTAAATGGGAGTTCTAAAGTTAGGAGGATTACTTCATGTCCTTGACCTTGCTACTTACTTCACTCCACGAGGTATGGCACATCTCCTCTCCAGGCTTCCTCCGTGCTTTTCCTCTACCATCTGGCACAGACAAGCCAGTATTCACATAGCAGTCATATATAATCTTACTTTTTGAATGTCTAATGTGCTAAGTATCGTGTTAGGTACTGGAAAGAATGCAGAGATGAATGAGACAAAACTTGTTCTCAAAGCTGTTACTCTTTGTCTTTTGAGGGATAACGTATATATAGTAAAGTATACTCATTTTAAAGGAGCTCTGGTAGCGTAGTGGTCACGAGTCGGGCTGCCAACCTCAAGGTCAGCAGTTCGAAACTGCCAGTGATTACGCGGGAGAAAGATGAGGCTTTCTGCTCCCGTAAAGATTTTCAGCCTCAGAAACCTCGGAAACAGGGTCACCATGAGTTGGAACTGACTCCATGGTACTTAACAACAACAATACTCATTTTAAGTGTACAGTTTAATGGACTTTTACATATGTAAGCACCCATACAACCACTATGTTCGGGCATTTCCCAATACCCCGGAAGTCTCCTCATGTCTTTTCCTAATCTGTTTGTACTTAACTCCTTAGAACCATTATTCTGACTTCTGTCAGAAGAGCTTTTCGTCTTAATGTACTCTAAAATTGATAGCTGAGCCTGTCTACCTCCACAGCCTTATTGGCGAGAAACTACTGTGTTATAAATCTCTACCCTAATGCTTCAGAAAAACTGTATTGTCCATGTTAAGAGAGACTTGGAATTGGTGACCCAGGTTGCCTACTAATGCCATATAATTTGTTCTATCAAAAGTTGATTTATTGCGAGGTCAAGAAATTGCCATATGTTGTTACATGTGATGGAGAAATAGAAAGAATAGGGAATTATTAGAAGATCTGGGTCTGAATCTTTAACTGCCATCTACAATTTGTATGTTTAGCAAAATAGACTTTATATGGATTTAATTTTTCAGATATTGAATGCACATAAATTTCCAACCTACCTACTTCACAGTGTGTGGTATTAAATAATGCATTAGAGTAAACACTTTAAGTTGTACAGTGCTTATAAAATATCACAGGAGTTTCATATGTATGCTAAAGTTGGACGGTGAATAATGAAGATCGTAGAATAATTGATGCATTTGTGTTACGGTTTGGGGGGATAATATTTAAAGTACCATGGACTGCCAAAAGAACAAACATCCTTAGAAGCCCAGGATGGCCAGACTTTGTAGCACTTTGGACATGCTATCAGGAGGGACCAGTCCCTGCAGAATGACATCATCCTTGGCAAAGTGGAAGTTCAGCAAAAAAGAGGAAGATCCCCAGCAAGATGGATTGGCACAGTGGCAGCAGCGATGAGCTCAAACATAGCAACGATTATGAAGTTGACGCAGGACCGAGAAGTGTTTAGTTGTGTAGGAACAGACTGGATGGCACCTGACAACAGTTAGCCAACATCTATGTATATATCCTGTGCCCTGATCAATCTCTAATCCAAATACTCCTAATTTCTCATTCTGCAGAGTAAGTAAAATCTTTGTTGGTTAGATTTTTTAGGTAGAATCCTAGGGGGTTTCTTTACAGATTGACTAGCTATTGACCAGATATGGAGAACCTTCTTTTAGCCCTATTCTTTCTGGAATGTTTCCCTCTTGTTCAGTGACGAAGAATCAATGACTTCCAGTTCTGAGTCGTCATTTCTTTGCCAAAGTTATGAACTGAAAGTAATGTGACTGTTTTCCTAAAAGTGAGTCTCATCATAGCTGATAAAAGTTGCCACTGAAAAGATTTCTGATCCATCATTTTGTTTTCAGAGATTGAATATGAAAGGGGAGAAATGAAGATACTTTTTGTATCACATTTAATTAAAAATTTCATGCTGTTTATTCATAAGGCAAGGAGTGGGTAGATAATAATATATGGACTATCTATATCCAGTTTCATGGCTTTGTCTAAGACTTAGTCAAATTACTATTTTAACTAATTTATACATTGTAGCAAAGTTTAGTCAGAGCACACGCTTGCCAGCAGTGGAGAAGGTTGAATCCAAAAGTAATCATGTATGTGTTGTTGTTGCCAAGTGCTGTGAAGTCGGTTCCAACTCATAGCAACCCTGAATAGGGTTTCCAAGGAGTGGCTGGTGAGTTTGAACCGCTAACCTTGTAGTTTAGACCGACCTTATGGTCCAGTGCTTTATCCCACAGCACCTCACCAGGACTCCACAACCATGTATGTCTGTAGACAAATCCATTCATATCCTCACACCACCCTCCCAGTTAATAAAACATAGATAAAATTTAAGAAGTGATCATTCTGTTTATTCTAATTGTCTGTAGCTTTAGCAAAAAATTCCACCTGCTAGTATCCATCTATTCAAAGGGGCTAAACTTTAACTTATTATAATAATTGTATCGGAGTCCTGGTATGGTGCTATAAGATGACCAGTGGACTGTTAACTGTAAGGTTGGTGGTTCAAACCCACCAGCTCTCCTTAGAAACCCTATACAGGGTTGCTATGAGAAGCATAGAAAAATTAGTACAAAAATGGATTTTTCAGAAATATCAGCCGGTAAATAAAATACAAATTTTGGTAAAGGTATTTGTCAAACATTCGTCTTGCCAATTTTTCCTCTTAAACTCTGTTATCTAATCAGAACATTATAGCTATTCATAAAATACAGCAAGAAATAGATAAGGCTGGGATGTTCTGAGATCCATTTGTGGAATTCAGTCTCGGCTTCATTGCTGACAGTTTGATTTGTATTGAGTAACCGATAATGTCGGTCACTGTTGCACACTTTAGGTAGCTTTAAGATGAACTGTAAAGATAAGCACAAAAAAGCTTTTGGGGTAATGGACACACTTGAATGCGTGGTTCATACCAGACGGACCCTTTACTGGTGACTTGTTTTGAAAGAATACACTTGAAAACATGATTATGATGAATCTAAATCCCAGTAGAATGGCCGTACCTTTTTTATTTTGTTTTTTTAAAACTGTTCTAAATAAGTGTTTTTATGCTTGATGACTGGAATAAATTTGGAGACATTGCTGATGTATATATATATATATATATAGTATTTTTTCTTGTTACTTGGTCAGTTTCTTTTCATTGTTTTCTTTACATTGAGGTGCATCCAGACTGAAGGCTATGGTCTTTGATCTTCATCAGTAAATATTTCAAGTCCTCTTTACTTCCAGCAAATATTACATATCTTATAGGGAAGATGTATAAAGATTTTATATGTGATATTTAAATAAACATATAAATCATAATTACAAAATATGCAAGTATTAACAAGGACAAGCTTGACACTTAAAACAATTTTCATCCTGATCTGAATCATTTGAATCATTCCAGTATACTTTGACCCTACTATAGATGTAAATCATTCTTTTTTTTTTTTTTTTTAATGTTTTATTGTGAATTATGTGATACTTTACATGGCAGAATATTAGCTTTACATTCCTCCTATGTATCGTTTCATTGCCACGGTTACAATCCCCTCCATGCATCATCAACACAACTAAAGGGACTGCTGATAGATATGTTTTTGTGACTTCTCAGGTACTGTTCAATTATTTAATGTTAACACTGTATCAAGATGCAAGCAGGTTTAAAATGTCAGGATGCTTTTTACTGTATAGAATATTTTATTGCCATTGTAATATCTTTGTATACAGTGATTTTTTTCCTTGGTAATACAATAAATGGAAAAAGTTGTAAAACGTGTAACTAAAATTTTGTTGCTATTGGACTTAAAATCTCAACCATATTTTCTGTTATAGCATCTTTGTGGGAAAGTAGTACTTTTGGTTGCTTAGAAACAGGTGTTTTCTATTGAGTGTTACAGCTGAATTTAATTGCATATATAACTGTGTGCCCTTTGAAATGATAATTGCTTAGCATGCTGAAATGCCTTTTTAAAATAATTTGTTTTCTGCCTTCTACTTTCCTGACTACCTCTCTTCTGAGCTGAACAAGGTACAGGTAGGCATCAGCAAACAAGGTGATATGGTGGCCTGGTGTAGGAATTTAGTATGCAGGGAACATATAGGGTTGGTCTGGAACAAGCCTGCAACAAGAGATTGGTTTCTTATGAGAGGTCTGATCTGTTAGGCAAGAAGCTCTGGTAGCGTAGTGGTTACGAATCGAGCTGTTAACCTCAAGGTTGGCAGTTCAAAACTACCAGCCGTTCCTCAGGAGAAAGATGATGTTTTCTGCTCCCGTAAAGATTTACAACCTCAGAAACCCTTTGCAGGGTCTCTATGAGTCGGAACCAAGTCTACGGTAGTTAACAACAGCAACAATCTGTTAGGTAAATAGATTAAGTTAATGGGAGCTTGGTCAAGTAGAGGAGCTTGAAAAGCAGGATGGCTTGCACTGGATAGACACAGTGGTTGCAACAATGGGCGCAACCACAGGAAAGAATGAGGATGACACAGGACTGGGCAGTGTCGTCTCCTCGTGTACATAGGGGGCTGAGGCAGAACACACTCAATGACACCTAACAACAGTGGAAGACAGTTTCTTACCGTCAAAGAAGGGAGTTACATATATGAAAAAGGGAGATTAGAATGGTTGGATTGGAATTGGAGGTAGTGGTATGAAGTCATAATTTTGAACATATGGAGAGACCATTTTTTAGGTGTGTGTGTGTGTGTGTTCCATAACTTTATTATCCATTATTATCATAACATGAGCACACCAATTGCCCAGGTCTTGGTTTCTATACACCATTTTCCTTTAAAAGGAACCAGAACTTCTTAGTGAAACAGCCCATTCCAGGTCTGGTGCAAGGAAAACATAAGATAAGCTCCTGTTTGTATCCAAAAGTAAGAACATACTCAAAGTATGATGGATTCATGGTAAAAGGACTCAGGAGACAACCAAGTGGGGTTTCCATTGGTCAATTCTGACTACTTTTGAACATCAAAATGTGTAAATATTAATAGAGGTTAAAACCCATTGAATAAAATAGAAAGTCACACATACACAGTGGAATAAATAAATGATGCAGGAGGAAAAGCTCTACCTGTCCATGGTTTGGCAAACCAATAAATGTAGAAAGAATGATGGAATTAGAAATCACTATTTGGCGATCTTTGACATAATTGACAGTCAGAAATCAGTGGGTGATTTTCATGGTAGAAGTTTGCTAGTCTCCCTACAAGGTACTTCAATGCAAAGGGGAAAACATAACTAAAAGTGGAGAAGTTTGACAAGCATTACCTCAACAAGAACTGGACAGATAAAAATTATGTGGCACCTGATAAAATGCAGTTGTTGTTGTTGTTAGGTACCATCGAGTCAGTACCAACCCATAGCGACCTTATGCACAGCAGAACGAAACACTGCCCGATCCTGGGCCAACCTCACTACTGTTGCCACACTTGAGTCCATCGATGCTGCTACTTGGCCATTCCATCTCGTTGGGGGTCTTCTCCTGACAATAAATATGTCCAAAGTATGAGAAACAAAGTTTGGCCATCGTGGCCTCCAAGGAGCACTCTAGCTGTACTTCTTACAAAACGCATCTATTGGTTCTTTTGTCAGCCCATTGCACTTTCAATATTCTCCAATACTGGTAAAATGCAGTAGGAACATACAATCTCTTCTGTGGTTTTCTTGCCAAAAAAGCACAACCTAAATTTTACCATGGGGAAACTCAAATCAGACAGACTCAAATAGAATTTTTATAAAATTCCTATCCTGAAATCTTCAAAAAATGTTAAAGTAATGAAAAAGCCAAGGAAAGAGTAACTGTTTGATGTTGGAGACAAAGCATACCAAATGCAAAGTATGACCCCTGGAATGATTTCCTGGGCCATGAAGGACATTATCAGGACACCTTGCAAAGCTGGAATAGGGCTGTAGATTTCTTAATTGCCACTGAGTTAATTCTGACTCATAGCAATCCTGTATAGGGTTTCTGAGAATGTAAATCTATTCAAGAACAGATCATCTTTCTCCTTCCCGGAGCAGCTAGCAAGTTTGAACCCCAACATTGTGGTTAGCAGTCCAGTGCTAATCCTACAGAACCATAGTGCTCCCGTCGGCTGTGGATTAGATAATAGCAATGTATAAATATTAATTTACTGATTTTAGTGGTTGTATTGTGGTTAAGGAGTCCTGGTGTGGTGCTGTAGGATAAGCACTGGGCAGCTAACTGCAAGATCGGTTGTTCAAACCCACTAGCTACCCCCTGGAAACTCTTATGTAGGGTTGCTATGAGTTGAAAACCACTTGATGGCACTTAACATTTGGTTAGGTAGAAGAACGTTCTTGTTTGTAGGAATGACACACTAATATATGGTGGATTGCAATGTCAGCCCAGTGGTTTAGGGGAACAGTCTCATGCTTTTTGGGGCAACTTTTCTCTAAGTTTGAAACTATTTCAAAATGAAAGACTCAAATCATAAATGTAATATTTATTTCATAATAAGGAGGGTACCATTTTAAAAATCAATTCAAAAGTTCATTCTCTTACTTAGAACACAAGCTCAAAAAGATCTACCAAAGTAAGATGTTTTTACTTTAGGAAATGGAAATTTAACTTATTTTCCTTCAAACAAAGTTGCAAATATAACCAATTATCTTAAAAACTTAGAAATTTTTCATTTTACCAACTTTTTTTCTTGACTTTTCTAGGTATTTAGAATTGATGTTTTCCTAGAACAAAGTAGACTATATTTGGGGAAAAGAGATCAGAAGAAGTATGAAGAACCCATTCTCAAAGTATTATTAAATCTGCTAATTTAAACAAAGCTATAAAAGTAAATAATAAAACTCGTATAAATATAGTTTATAAAGGCAAATGTGAAACCATGGTACTATCATTACTTAATGTTCCCAGTTCTGCATAAAACAAAGACCTACGTTAATTTTTAACAACCTGTGCCTCATGAGTATGTGAACATTTGGAATAAGTACAGTATTAACAGCTAGTGCTTACTCTTTGCTTTACATTTTGCATAAATTTATCAATTTAAGAACTAGCAATCTTCAAATTTAAGCTTGCTTCGGTTCTTGGTTCTTCCATTTTGCAGGTCCACTAGCTTCACAGCTGAACCAAAAAGAAATGTGCAAAAGATTATCTTCCAAATTACTTAAATGTATTTTAAAGCAAAATTTCCCCCACAAAGTGAGAAACATTCACATAGAAGTTCCTACCTTTTATCAGAAGTTTATTTCTGTTAGCCCTTTCTCATTTTCAGGTATTGGAAATTTACTGTTACTCATACATGAAACGAGTTTCAAAGTGATAGGCTGACTCGTGGTCAATTAAAGGAGCGATCTCAAAACTTTTCCCCAATCTCTAAAGTGAATAATTTATCTTGAATAATTTATGAATGATGCTTTAATAGTGACGTGAGAAACAGTAATACAGTACTGCCCAAATCACATGTGTTCTCAAATAAGCTGAAGAAGTAAAATCAGGGTGATGGAAATTATACTTAAATTCTTTCTGAAACTTTGAATGACCCATCTATTTTCTTTGGGTTTCTTTTATATAACTTGTTTTTCCCCTTCACAGCATCAACTGGTATTGTGAATTGTCAAATGGCAATTATATGAGACTGGACATATACATGCTATCAGCATTGGACTGCTACCCCCAAGGTCAGCAGTTCAAACCCACCAGCTGCTTCCATAAAGGTTTACAGTCTCAGAAACCCTACATTGGGTTGCTAGGAGTTGGAATAAAGTAACTGGGTTTGGTTTTGGTTTATTTCTTAATAAGTTCCTTGATTTGATATCTAACCTCTAAAAGTCAATGAAATCTCAGTTACATGAGTTAAAATGTTATCTTCAGTCTCCTTCACACAGTAGGTACTTATATAAGATTTATCAGGAAGGACCTAAGAGGCCAGTAAACTTCGGTTATAATCCTAGATATGGAAGTAACAATTTTAGACAAGTCATTGAACCTCTATTCTTTGGTTTCCATGTTTGTAAAATAGAGATAATATTCATCTACTATGTTTAAAATGGGCTAATATGAGGGTTAGTCAAAAAGTATTGCTATAAAATCATAGAAACCTTCATTAAATGAAAATATCACAGTGTGAAGCTACTGTTTCTCAACATATCCTCATCGAGGTGTATGCATTTATAAAGACAGTATTTCCATCTCTCTGACCCTTCTCTGAAGAATTCTGTGTTTGATTTATACCATGTCAAAACAGCAGTTTGGGCATGTTCCCAACTTCAGTAGCTATTGAATCAATGGTAATTCTAGTCTTCTTCCACTATTTTCTGGGCTTCAGTCACAGTTACTTCATTTGTTGAGGTTGACAGTTTTCCTTTTCTGGATTTATCTTTGAGGTCTTCGCAACCTTCCTTAAAATTTATCTAAAACCTTGTTTTATATGGGTCAGCATTCCTGTAGACTTGTTGGAAAGCTTTGATGATTTGGGAAGTTGTCCACTTGGGTTTTGTTAAAAATTTATTAGTCCTGACTTCAAAATTATTTTCTTCCATGGTACAAAAAATTGTCCTTTTTTTTTTTAAAGGCATCCTAATGAGACTAAGACAAGTATATCACTGAGAGAACTTGTCTGCAGCCATCCACTGATTGTAGAGACAGGTGTAAATATGTGTTTGGAATAAATCAATGCATGCATGAACTCGAACCCTAGTAAGCAAACTCTTTGGTTTTGACTTCATATTGGTGCACTCTGAAATAAACCAGCTCACCTTTGTTCATCAGTCTAAATTTTTCATAATCACATCCTTGGAATTGAAGTTATATTAAATAGCTGTAGGCACTTGTGTCTCCATATTTAAGAGTTATGGAATTTTCATATCATGGTATGCCTTGATTTCTAAGGCTTTATTTTCCCTCCAAAAGAAATGTATTGACAATTTTAGTTTGTTAAGACAATAACTTGAAGTCACTTAAGATTTGTGACAAATTACATCCAGAAATCTTTCTATCAGTAATAGCTTAAAGCTTATTTGGACAAATATGAATGATCACAAATTTGCATTTGATATTTTAGAACATTATAAGTTACTGTGCTGCATAAATCTGTAATCAACATAGATATGACTTTTATTAAGAGAATTTTTAAAATTTAAAGTAAAGAAGCCCCTGGTAGCACAATGGTTAAGCACCTGGCTGTTAACGGAAAGGTTGGCAGTTCAAATCCAACCCATCAGCTGCTCTGTGGGAGAAAGATGTGGCAGTCTGTTTCCCTAAAGAATTTCAGGCTTGGAAATGCACAGTTCTACTGTGTCTTATGGAGTCCTGGTGTGGCACTGTGGGTAAATGCGCTGGACTGTAAAGTCGGTTTGAGCCACAAGGTTGGCAGTTCAAGCTTACCAGCTGCTTTTTGGAAACCCTACTATAGGGCCGTTATAATACAGCTAGGAGCTCTGGTAGCGCAGTGGTTACGAATTGGGCTGCTAACCTGAAGGTCAGCAGTTTGAAACTACTAGCAGTTTCGCGGGAGAAAGATGAGGCGTTCTGTTCCCGTAAAGATTTACAGCCTCGGAAACCCTGTGCAGGGTCACTATGAGTCGGAACCGACTCCACGGTACTTAACAACATGGGTTTAAAACCGACCAAACAGAACAACAACTGTGTCTTGTAGGGTCAGAAAGGGTTTGACAGTAATGTGGTTTTTTTTCATGGTTCTTGTGGGGAGATGTCTTACTGAAATAAAGTAGCTTCTATGATTAGCAGAGAATGTATTCTGTTTGTAAACCTCTCTAAATGAAATAATTAAAGGGAGAACTGCTTCATTTTGTATTTTGCTTTGCTGGAGATAGAGGAGGAACAAGAAAAACATTTAAGACATTCTTAGACCAACTGAACACAAAATATAGACGCATACATAGATCCTGAGATGTTACGGCAAATTTTTTAAAAGATCAACATGATCCAAATGGTTTCCAAGATGCTGTTATGGTGGGCAAATAGCCATTTTACAGCCTTGTGTTGAATGGTCCACATTGTGCCAGGAAAGCCCCATTCTTTGTCTTCAAATTTGAAAGTTAGTCATCCAGGGCAGGGGGCCAGTCCACATCTACAGACTAGAAGGAAGGAAAAAAAAATCCTTAAACAAGGTATTTCTATTGTAATAAGCAGTAATTTAATCATAAATGGATTTGTTTAATATAACGCAATAGGAAAAATATTTGAAGAGCTCTCAAATACTACAATTTAATACCCTAAAGACCATCCTAGAGACAGGTCAGTCACTTAACTAACTGAGTTGCAGTGTTTGGTTACTCAGACTTTTGACTTAAAATAGAACTGGGTAAGTAAAAAAATTTGTAATTCTATTTATGAATAAAGAAGCATAAAAATCCAGGCAATAATGCTAACTTTCCCTCAGAAATCTCACAGAGCAACTCGCTCGTCCGATCACTTTCAGTTTCCTAACAGTGTCTGTGAAATATCTGGAATTAGAAAAAGATCACAGATCTTTGTGTTTCACTTCAGCAAAAATTTTTATTTCTTTTACAATCCAATTCATCTACCTTTACCCTGGTCTGCTTCTTGTGGAACAAATCCTTATCTTCAATTCATTATGAAATTACAAAAATGCAGACTATTTTGTCCCACGTTAACGAGCACATTCCTAGTTCTAGAAGAACCAAAGCACACTTAGTCTAATCTACCCTATGAGCCCATGTTAGAAAAAAGTTGTCATTATTGTTGTTTTAATTTCACTATACCTGCGTTGTTTTGACGTTTCAAGCTTAAATGAACAATGATTGATAAAGAGTCAGTCTTTTACTAGTCCATGAGTCACTTTACATACTAGATTCAGAAAAGGTTTATTAGGAAAGCTCAGTGACTTGTGTATGTCATGTGTGTGTGTTTCTTTTACACATTCCAAGAAACATTTATTTTGGTTTCCTTTTCAGAATACAGGCATACTTCAGAGGTACTGTAGGTTTGGTCCCAGACTACTGCAATAAAGCAAATACTGGAATAAAGCAAGTCATGGCTTTTTTGGTTTCCCAGAATATGGCATTATGAACAAGTTTGAGATATTGTGAGAATTACCAAAATGTGAGACATGAAGTGAACACATGCTGTTGGGAAACTGATGCCAATAGACTTCCTTGATGCAGGGAAGACACGTCAATTTGTCAAAAGCACGTATCTGCAAACTGCAATAAAGCGAGGTATTCCTGTATAGCTGTATACCAAACACCCACACACATGGCTGGTTTCTCCAACCTGGCCACTGATTATAATCTTGTGTCTATGCAGGGACACAAGATGCCTACCATGCTGTATTTTCTAATGGACAATCGGTTCAGAAACACTGGCCTTGTGAGGCTATAACCTATTCTAAGAATTAAGGTCAGAGATGATGAATGCCCTTGGAATTTTCCCTAATAGGCTGTCTTCCTCAAAAGGATAGTCACTAAGGAGGTTCCCTGCAATCTTGGAGATGTGTCACTGCATCAACTATGGAAGACCTATTCTGAAAGTACTTAAGTAGCTGTTTTCACACTTGGCCACTCTGTCTACTTGTTTTTATATAAAACTATGATATTTATTCCCAAGTGCAAAATGTTGGCCTCTCCTAAGAGTGTTTGGGAGAGAGAGAGACTCTTAATCAGATATTCAAGGAGCACAACTTGAAACTAAATACATGTCATGCTAATATTAAATTTTTTTAGAATTGCCTGAAAGATCATTTTATACATTCCTTTCATTACTGCAGAATTTAATCTTGTTTAAATTCAGACTGTAAGAGCTGTCAACTTGCAACACATTATAGAGTCCTTTATCAAACTGTTTTGGCCCATTCTATTTTCTACCTCTATCTTAGTGTGGTGCTGCTGGATAATCTGCTGGACCGCAAGGTCAGCAGTTCACACCCACCAGCTGCTCCTTAGAAACTCTATACAGGGTTGCTATGAGTCGGAACTGACTCAAAGTCACTTAACAACAGCAATTCTGAACCTATGTTTCTCTGTGTCATTAAGTGCCGTTGATTCCTACCCATAGCGACCCTGTATAGGGTTTCCAAGGAGCAGCTGGTGAGCTTGATCCACCAACCTTGCAGTTCAAACAACTTTGCAGTCTGATGCATTAACCCACAGCGCCACACCAGAACTCCGTTTTTTTGTGTAGGCTGCCTTAAATTCTTAATAAAACAAAACAGGTACTAATAAAATTATATGGACAGATTGGCATGAAGGGTACATAGAACATTATTTCCTTGCTTGGTTTAGAGCTGATGTTATATACAAAACACAGTTAGTACATTATCCATATACCTTTGCAAGCATGATAATTAACAACTTGGTTTTTTATTTTTTTAAGAGAAGATAAAAAAAAAATCTGAAGCTAAGAGTCTCTTGTAATACAATGAAATTTTGACCCTTCTTAAATATCTATGAAGGTGAATAGCTCTCTCGTAGTGTACGCTCCACAATAAAATCCTTTACCTCAACATCCAGCTCCAGGATGTCTGCCGTCACATTCATTAGGGAGCCAATGTTTGGCTTGGTTCTCCCAAAGTCTCCATGTACAAACTCTTTAATGTAGCTGGGGTTTGTTTAAGGAAAAAATGAAGATATCCATGCAGTAGCAACTGTTTGATGAGATTTGATAGGTGAAAGGGAAATGACAAAATCAGAAATGTTACAATGGTGAGTTCTTTCTGAACTGCAACTTAGGATGCGCATCTTAGAAAATGAACTGCAGCAAACTGGTTTCTTCCAATCTGACAGCCAACAGCAGGACAGAGGGATCAGTGTTGATGTCACACTTACCAAAAGCCAGGACTTGCTTTGTTCTCTGTAGTTCATCTCCAAGTGCCAATATTTGGGTATAAGTTTTTAGAATTAGCTGTAGTTCAATCCTAAAAAACAAAAACCAGACAACAACAAAAAACCCTCAAATGTTCTTTGTTTGCCACAACTTCCATTTGGTCATCTTTCTGAGTCTGTATTTCAGTCCCGGCAGCTGCTATCTGCCATGTAGCAGACTTCCACACCGTGTCACACACAGAAAGACCTCAGTGATGGTTTCCTTGTAAAGTGACTCACTGCCACAGGGGCAACAGGATGGGAACAACAGAGTCAAATCCACCAAATCCAAGTTAGAAAAAGAGACGTTTTATTAGACGGTGACACCAGCAAAGATTCCCACAGCAACACAGGTTGTCTTAATGGAGTCCCGCACCGCAAGGTCAGTTTGAACTAGAAGGTTGGTGGTTCAAACTCACCAGCCGCTCCTTGGAAACCTTATACAGGGTCCCTATGAGTCAGAACTGACTTGACAGCATTAACCACAACAACTGATAAGCCATACCGTTAGATAACTTACACAAGCTATGGTAAAGTTAGTCAACAAACAGAGTAGAAATGTTTACTAGCTTTTGTTTTAGGCTTAGATGACACTTAACAACAACATATATGTTTACACTGGAATGCACACTCCAGGATTCATGTACTTTTCCAGGTGCTTTACATTATTCAAGTCAAGATAATCACAGATGTAAATGTTGACCACAACAGATAAAACAGTAGCATTTGTGGCTCACAAGCAATCTTGGATGTCTTAATGACCTTCCAGGCCAAACTGTCCAGACAGCCACACACAATATACCGGTCCTTGAGCAATTCAGAGAGTTATAAAAATTCCACGGAGGTTAGGGTGAGGACCAGGCAAACATGGTGTGAGTTAGGCTAACTACAAACCTGGAGTAAGTTAAGTGATGCTGAATGGCAATGCTTTAATAGGTTACAGAAGGTTGTTGTTAGTGCCTTTGACTCAGTTCCAGGCAGCGACCCCATACAGGGTTTTCCAACGAGCAGTTGGTGGGTTTGAACTGCCAACCTTATGGTTCGCAGTCCAGTGCTTGTCCAATAGCACCACACCAGACGTCCTTTATATTCATTGTTGTTGTTGCAAAGTGCCATTGGGTCGGTTCCGACCCATAGTGGCCCTCTATAGGGTTTCTGAGGAGCAGCTGGTGAGCTTGAACCGCCGACCTTGCAGTTCAAACGGCTTTGCAGTCTGACGCATTAGCCCACAGCGCCACACCAGTACTCCTTATATCCATTGGAAAGCATTTTATCACTTCATGCTGTTCAAGATGTACTGATCACAAAACAGTATAAAGCCAAAAAAAAAAAAAAAAGGACAAAAGCAAACTTAAACCAAATCCACTGGAGCTCCCCAATACTTTTAATCAGCAACTCAGCTATGGTACCAAAGCACACAGGTTAGGCTATAAACAGATGATCAGCCTTGATCTGTGAATATTTTAACCTGAATCTTAAACTTTTCTATCACATAGCCAAAGCCCCATGCAGTCTTTGAAAATGATACTAATGGTAATACAGTATCACTATACATGTCTATAAGGAGCTCTGGTAGCGTAGTGGTTACAAATTGGTCTGTGAACCGCAAGGTGAGCAGTTCGAAACTACCAGCCGCTCCGTGGGAGAAAGATGAGGCGTTCTGCTCCCATAAAGATTTACAGCCTCAGAAACCCTGTACAGGGTCGCTATGGGTCGGAATCGACGACGGCACTTAACAACAACAACATACATGTCTATGACTCAAATGATAGGTCATCTGAAATTTTCTGTATTTTGCTTTTTTACAAGGCATGTACAGAAAGAATATCCTTCGTTGTAATGAGGCAGTGGCCAATTAAAGTTAAAGCTAATATGTAAAGTAGTGCCATTTCCTCCCACTACCTGAAGCACATGTTGGATGACTGTTAGGGCCCATTGTGGTCATGAATATGGGACTTGCAAAATACGTAAAGAGAGCAAATGAATCCATCAAAAGTGTTTTCTGTGGACTTACTATGTGCTCAGCACTGTGTGAGACACTGTAATTATGGGAAACAAAAAAAAAAACCAAACCAGTTGCTGGTCGGTCGAGTCCACCTCACAGCGACCCTGCATGTTAGAGAGTAGAGCTTTGCTCCATAGGGTTTTCAAGATTGACTTTTGAAAAGCAGCTCTCTAGGCCTTGCTTATGAGACACTTTTCGATTTGTAGACAACTGCTTAATCATTAAGTATCTTCAAAGTTAACACAGGATTGGTTATTACTTCATTGTCTAAAATCATTGAAAAAGCACCTCAAAACACAATAAGGATTATTCTCCAATATAATGCTTTTCATTATAGCTCCCAGACCAAGTTGAACCTATTTTCTAGGGTAGCATAACTCCTAATAGGGTTCTGGATAGATTATTGCTCTATGAAAGGATACGTTCCAGCTTGAGTCTTCAGATGGAGGCGGAAATGATGCTCATCCACGTAGTGTGTCTCCATGGTATGAATGACCCGAGTCCTCACTGCCAAGGGTCTCCGGTGAAGGACCCGGAGAGGGGTTTTCTGGTCAATCTTTAAGTCCTAGAAAGGAACATGATGCACAACCATGGAGTCAGAATTTTGCTGCCTAGTGAAGTCTCAGCTCTTCTGTCATCCATGACTCACCATAGATGTTTTCTGTTGGGGACTCACATCTGTCAGTCAGGTGGTTGTTGATAAGTGCCATCAAGTTGGTTCGGACTCATAACAACCTTGTATAGATTTTCTGAAGCTTTAAATCTTTTGCAGAAATAGAAAACCTCATCTTTCTCCCACAGAGCAGCTGCTGGGTTTGAACCATAAACCTTGTGTGGTCTGCAGCCCACTGCTTTGCCTATGGAGGAGAAACTAACTAATGCTATAATAAATTTTATCCCCTTAATGGAGTCCTGGTGTGGTGCTATAGGATAAGCCAACCACAGGTTAGCAGTTCAAACCCACTAGCAGGTCCTTGAAAACCCTATACAGGGTTGCTATGAGTCAGAGCCAATTCCACGGCACATAACAACAATAACAAAGTCAAATTCTGTGGCACTTCTTGTCATCTACTTGGTAATTACGAATTGTCTGGGCCCCAGTAATCTCCCAATAACATGAGGACTTTGAAGTCAATGATTCCCAAGGAGTGCCGGTGGCACAGTGGTTAAATGCTTAGCAGTTAATTGAAAGGTCAGTGGTTTGACCCCACTGTGGGAGAAAGATGGCAGTCTGCACCCATGAAGACTACAGTCTTGGAAACCCATGGAGCAGTTCGTTCTCTTCTGTCCTAGAGTCACTGTGTATCAGAATCAACTTGATCCAGGCAGTGACTTTTAGGAAAGTCTCTTTGAGCCCTAATGTTTAACATTGATTAGGATTCTGGAGCTCTACCCTGCTCTTTAAGGAACCCTGGTTGCATACTGGATTACAAGCTAGGCTGCTTATCGCAAAGTCAGTAGTTCGAATCTACCAGTCACTCTGTAGGAGAAATATGAGCCTTTCTATTCCCGTAAAGATTTACAGCCTCGGAAACCCTACACAGAGTCTCTGTGAATCAGAAACAACTGGTGGCACCCAGCCACCACCACAACCACCCTGCTCTGAACTTCAGCAGGGCTCTTCTAGAAGACCATGTTCTTTTGTTTTCTATCTCATCAAAGTGACTTCCAATGGGGGTTTCTGCTGGGATGGAAAATGGCAGGTTGTAGAAATTGAACCATCAGCATTACACGCTTCATGGAAGAATCATACACCTACTCACAGGGTTAAGATACACAAAAAGCTTTGTTGTATGCCATCAAGTTGATTCTGACTGGTAGCAAAGCAATCCTATAGGATTGAGTAGAATTGCCACATAGGGTTTCCTGGGCTGTAACACACTGCTAGATTTTTTCCTGCTGCAGAATGGCTGATGGATTCAAACCACCAATCTTTTGGTTAATTGCATCATTGCTTAAGATGGTGCTTTAAGGTCATTACAAATGTGTGTATAATAAATCAGGACCTTTGGGCGTTTGTTATTCCAGTCCAAATTATTTGTTTTGTTGTTGTCAGGTGCCATCGAGTCGGAACCGACTCATAGCGATCCCATGCACAGCAGAACGAAACAATGTCCGATCCTAGGCCAACCTCACTACCGCTGCCACACTTGAGTCCATCAATGATGCCACCTGGCTGATCCATCTCGTTATGGGTCTTCCTC
>NW_006408632.1:10722663-10728348 GCF_000296735.1 Chrysochloris asiatica
TTTTTGTATTACCTTTAGCAAAACTTATTATTATTTGTTAGCCCAGTCAAAAATTATTTGAGAATAGTAGTACTGCGGATTTTTTTATAATTCAGATGTTTTGGGAATTAACTCAGTCACAATTAATTCAAACTAGAGGTTTCTTTTATGTCACAAAATATGAAAACTAGAGCCTAAAAGCTTAAAAAGTCAGCCAATGTCAAGTTTTAAAAATAGATATGGCACATAACCAGAAATGTAGGTTCATATCAACTTTGAATTCTCTGCAATTTCTTGTTGGAGCACCTCCTTCCTAATTTACATGATTAGTGAGCTCCTGGGGCCCTATTAAACAAAGAAAGGTTTCTCACCTCCTTCAAATTCTTCATTGAGAAAGACAGAGTAACTTCTGACAAAGAGACCCTGGAAAGGACTAGGACTGCTTTTATCAGAGGCGTGTGCCCATAGCCCCTCTGAATTTCTTTGATTCTCTAATTCTTTGATTTTTAAAGCACTTTGTTCTAATGAGATAGAGAAGCTGTCTCTTTAAGGCTTGATGCTTCTGTAGCCAAAAAGACCAAAAAAAGAAAGTTGAACTATTAGGAAGCTCCAATGCACTACAGGCAGCTCATAAGTGGGGGCTATGGACCAAGTATTCTTCCTGTTCCTCCCCCTCCACTCACTCCCAGGACTTGGACCCAGGAGCCAGTGAGTGGGCTGATGGAAATAACAACTGAGCCACTTTCAACACAACACTCAGATGACAGGGTCTTTTTAGGTCTGTTTGTTTCTAGCCGACAAGAGGAAGCCACTGAATTGACCTTACTCCCTTCAGTCCCAATGCTGCTGAATTTTCAGAAACACTCACAAACACACCACATGCATGGTTTTTGTTGTTGTTGTTGTTTTCCTACTTAGAAGTAGACTAGACTGCTCTCAAAAAGAGAAAACAAATATTGAAGCGACTTTTTCTCGGAGTGGGGCAGCAAGTCAGTTTCTAGAGTTTTGACACTAATAGGAATATTTGAAATGGTTTTAACTCTAACATTAAAACAAATAATTAGCAATAACCAGGTCATAGTAGTTTTGCTGTTAGCTTGGGCTGTGGGTCATTAAATAGACCCTTTCACCACTCAGTCTATGCTTACAGAAATTATCCTTGAAGCATTATTTCTCAACCAGCTCTAAGGTTTCTCCCAAAACTGTGAATCACTTGGGGTTTTTTTCTTAAATAACAGTTTATTTTTTCCTAGCATTCTGGATGATTTGTACATGTGAAGGAAAGATGTTTATAAATTTGCTGTGCAGTCTTAAGTGTTTCTGTCTATTATAAGCCTCACCCTAAAGGACCTTAGATAAAGATTCACAGAACCTTAAAAGAGCGGGGCCGTTGGAAGATGAGCTACTCCATATTAGGTATAAATCTGAGCTGCTTACTGTCTGTGAACAACACATAGTCTCGGAGAGTTGGTTTACACCCCAGATTTACCCACGAACTTACTTCTAATTTTTGTTCCTTGATTTTTTATTTCAAATTACAAAAGAAACAAGTATTTTTTGTGCCATATAGAACATACAATTCAGAGATCTATATAAAACTCTTCCACTACTCCAACATTACAAACAAAATAGCCTTGTGTGGACCCACTCATGATGTTTCTCAAGTTCATACAAGCATAATTCGCTAGAGAAGGCTATCATGTTTGGTAAGGTGGAGAGTCAGAGACAAAGAGGAAGACCTCCAGCGAGATGGATTGGCAAAGTGGCAGCATCAATGGGTTCAAGTGTGGCAACGATAGTGAGGTTGGCCCAGGATCGGGCAGTGTTTCGTTCTCCTGTGCATAAGGTCGCTATGAGTCAGTACTGACTCGATGGCACCTAACAACAACAACAGTGGTTACAAGTCGGGATGCTAACCTCAAGGTCAGCAGTTCAAAACCACCAGCAGTTCTGTGGGATTAAGATGAGGTTTTCTGTCCTACAAAGATTTACAACCTGGGAAACCCTGCACAGGGTCACTATGAGTCGGAATCAACTCCATGGCACATAACCACCACCAACCACCACATATAAATACAGGAGTTCTGATTGTTTTCATTAATATATTCATACTATAAACATTATTCTGCATTTTTTTTTTCCTCTTTGACTATGCTATGGAGTCCTGGTGTGGCACTGCAATATAAGCACGAGACTGCTATCCATAAGGTTGGTAGTTCAAACCCTCCAGCTGCTATGCCTGTGGTGGTGGTGCTGGTTATGTGCTGTGGAGTGGGTTCTGACTCATAGCGATCCTGTACAGGGTTCCCGAGGCTGTAAATTTTTAGGGAGCAGAAAGTCTCATCTTTCTTCTGTGGAACAGCTGGTAGTTTTGAACTGCTGTCCCTGAGGTTAGCAGCCCGATTCGTAACCACTATGCTACCAGAGCTCCTTTGGAAACCCTACATAGGGTTGCTATGAGTTAGAACCAACTCGACAACACTTAACAACAACTTGTTATGGATGTTCCTAGGAGGCCTGGTGTGGTGCTATAGGATAAAGCACTGGACCACAAGGTTGGTTTGAACTGCAAGGTTAGCAGTTCAAACCACCAGCCACTCCTTGGAAACCCTATACAGGGTCATTATGAGTTGGAACCAATTCGATGAGACTTAACAACAAGAAGAAGAGGTCGTAGATGTAGATCTACCTCTATCTTTTTTCCTAACTTTGTTAAGCATATATACACAATAACAATACATCAAATGGGATCACATGCTGGTTTTTTGTGCTTTTTTAAAAATAGCTTTGTGGTTATTGTTAGGTGCCACTGAGTCGATTTCAAGTCATAGTGACCGCGTGTGACGCACATGGTTAGTAGCTGAGGGTTTAGCCATTGAGCGGCCAGGGCTCTTTAAATAGCTGTATAATAGTCCAATTTATTCTACCATTTTCCAATTAAAGGACATTTGTTTCCAGATTGGTGTTGCTGATTTTGCCACTTTGATCAAAGTCAGTAAACATCCTGAGCCCGTATCCTCTGGAAATAGAGTTTTCATTTCTCCAAGACAGATTGAGAGTGCTGGGGGGAAGCGCAGCTTAGTTTTCCTTTTTTATACTTATTGGTACCTTGTCTCCCAAAAGACTGAAAGACTTTCATTTCCACTCATCATGTTTGCAACTTCCCTCCTCCTCCATCAGAGAGGAGCCATGTGATCATTCTAATGGGGATCAAACGGTATCTTACTTTATATCTTCACAAGTGATTCTTGGCCATTTGGAGTTGCTCTTCTTCAGATGCCTGCTTATTTTCTTTTCCATTTGTCTTTTTCTCTATTGGGTGTTTATATTTTTCTTGCTAAGTACCGGTATAATTGCATGATATAATTTGCCATACAATTTGTTTTCTACATGCTCAGATGTGTGTATATGTTTAAATTTCAGTGATCACTCTTTGCATATTGTTGGTTGTTGTTGTTGTCATTTAGTGCCGTCCAGTCAGTTCCAATCCAGAGTGACCCTGTATAGGGTTTCCAAGGAGCAGCTGGTGAGCTTGAACCACCAACCTTGTGGTTCAAACTGACTTTGCAGTCAAGTGCATTAGCCCACAGAGCCACACCAGGACTACTTCTTTGTATATTACAGTTTGGTTTTTTTTCCCCCTTGAGCTCTTATCAGTAACATGTTCCTACGTCAATAAATATTCATTTATCACATCATTTTTAAAAGCTGCCTAGAAAAAGTCCAGAGTCCCAGTGTGGCTGTAGGATCAGCACTGGACCGCCTACCATAAGGTCAGCAGTTCAAGCCCACCAGCCGCTCCCTGGAAACTATAGAGTAGCTATGAGTTGGAACTGACTTGACAACACTTAACAACAATAACAGCAATAGTCCATCAACAGATAAACCATACTAGTAATCTCTTGAATAAGTCTAAATTACTACATAATGCTGCTCATTTACACAATGCTGTGATAATTACAGCTATTTTTGTGTCCATTCGTGTTCATTCCTTCCATGTTTGAAAGTAACATCTATACAGAAAGAAATGGGGGCGAGTAGGAAAAAATATGAAAGCAAACAGGGTTAGACCCTCTGTCATTACATACTCAATGAAAAAACTGAAGCACAAAGAGGTTAAAGTAATTTGTCCAAAGTCACATGAGAAGGAAAAAACTAGTATATGCCAAAAAAGGTAGTTACCTTACATTATCATGTGTTTGAGTGATACACTTAAGCCTACCAATGAGAGAAGTGCTAGTTGAGACAGTAGAACCTGGTAGAAACCTGATACAGAAGGAAAACTTGAACACTTTCCACTACAGTGAGCGACAGGAAAGTGGTGAGAATACATGCAACCTACCAAAGGCGGAAAATGCAGGAGACCTGGAAAAATGAGATAGTCACAGGTTTCACAGTATCTACATTCACAGATGAAGTCTGGGTGTGGCGCTGTGGGTTAATGCGCTGGACTGCAAAGTCGGTTTGAACCACAAGATCGGTGGTTCAGACTCACCAGCTGCTCCTCAGAAACCCTATACAGGGTTGCTATGGGTTTGAACTGACACTCAAGGGCACTTGACAACAAAACAACATATTCACAGATGAGCAAATAGAATAATAGAATTGCTGAGTCTTTTTTAGGTGCCAGACACCGTACTCCATGCTTTATATGATTCAACTCATTTAATTCTCTTAATTTTATAGATGAAAAAAAACTGAAGCACAGAGAGGTTAAGTAACCTGTGCAAAGTCACACAACTCAGAAATGTAGAGGCAGGAGTTATGCCTAGGTTGGACTCTTAATCCCTGGCAGCAGTGACTCTGATATGTATTACATAACCCACTTAGTCAATGGCCGAAAGAAAGTCTCAGGATTTGAATCCAGGTTGAAATACCCCAAAATCTATCCTCTCTGACCTGCTCGAAGTAAACTAGAAGATAACAGGTTCTTGTATGGGCTATAGAAAAATCACATGAAAGGATGAGAGTACTTCAACTACCTTGATGGCATTTAGGAACGCAATGTCTTCCTTCTGTATTGCTTTATTTATCCATATTAAGGCACTATAGGTCTTGGTCTTCTCTTCTTCACCTTCTTTCATATGTCCTATTGCCTCTCTATACAAAAACAAAAACAGAAAGTTTGTTGGAATATATAAAGTACACACAAGCCTTGTACAAAACTTTCCTTAAAAAAACAAAAAAGCTCAACTGAGATATAATTTACATTCCATACAATTCACTCATTTTAAGTATACAATTTGACGATTTTGAGTATTTGTCACAGATTTTAACAGCCATCACCAAAATTTAATTTTAGAATGCTTTTATCACCTCCAAAAGAAAAGAAACTCCACTCCATACATATCTACTAGCATTCCTCATTCTCCCATCTTCCCAGCCCTAGACAACCACCAATGGACCTTATGTCACTCTCTATATCCCTGTTCTGTACGTTTCATAGAAAACAGGCTCAAACTACTTATGGTGTTGGTATACGGCTTCTTTCATGTTTTCAAGGTTCATGCATGCTGTAGCATGTGCCATCAGTACATATTCCTTTTTACTGCTGAATCATATTCCATCATAGGGATATAGATACCACGTTTTGTTTATCGATGCATCGATTGGTGAAACAGGGTTTTCTACATTTTGGGGGTTTTTTTTTCCCAACTCAGGCATATATAATAATTTACATCTCCAAAGGGCACATTCTGCAAGTCT
>NW_006408632.1:10730445-10736280 GCF_000296735.1 Chrysochloris asiatica
CTTTCTGTAGGTTTTTAATTGTTTCCAATGCTGTAGCTGTCTTATTTGATTGTTCCTGTAGCACTTTCCTGACTTCTTCCTTATTTTTCTCAACTCCATTGTATAGTGTTTTGATACATTTTATAATCTTTTTTTTTTTTATTTTTAATTCCTTCTCAGGCATTTCCAAAGCCTGCCCATCTTCCAGTATGGAGTATAGATCTTCTTCCAGCTCATTTGCCTCGTTTCTGGACATGTGCAGATATGGTCGTCTGCTTCTATTCTTTGGGCATATTCAAGGGTTATCTGTGGCCTTAATACTTAGATGGGTATGTATTTTGGTATTTTTTATGCATTCTGATTGCCTCCAGGTAGATGTGATCAGGAAATGGGCTTCGCTTTTCACTCTTCTTAAGAAATTTCAAGATGCTCCTGTTGGTCGTTGTGACATAACTTATGATTTAATTTTCAGCCTATTTCCTTTTTTTGTCTGCTTGTCCCGCTCCACAATCCCCATTCAGGTCTTTTTTCTAGTTATAAACAGTTCAGGGCCGGCTGTAGCCATTTGGTTTTAAGTGGAAACTGTTTCTTTAAATTTCTAGGAAATATGTGTGCATGCGTAGTAGAATCCTCCAAGGGTGGGGCTAGGGTGTCCACTAGCTCAGGCACCCCTTTAGTCACCAGAATAAAGGTACGCAGACAGCAAGGGACCAATGAACAATACCAAAAGAAAAAGAATGTCCACACCTTTATCTGTCAGGCATCCGTGGCCACTCTGATCCTTCCCCCGTGTTCTCTCACCCAAGATGGCGGTGCCTGGAGCAGCTGAGCGTCCTGAACTAGAAAGCAATGGATTTCTTGCTTCTGCTACAAATTCCACTAGCTGTAAGCCTTCCAACCTTCTAAATATTCCTTTATATGTGGTTCAGAGTTCTGGGACCATCCCCTGAGCCTGCTTGGTCCAGTATTCTGTATTGTTGCTGATGGAGCTCCTTACTGCATTTCCACCCGATCCACCATCTTGTTTGTTCTTCCTTTATGGCTATTTTGAGAAGTATTACTGTGAGCATTCATGTGCAAGTCTTTATATACGTTCACGTTTTCATTTCTCTTAGGTACATATCCAAAAATGGAATTGATGCTGTGGCGCTGTAGGAGAAATACTGGACTGCTAACCACAAGGTTGGCAGTTCAAACCTACCAGCCGCTCCTTAGGAACCCTATACAGAGTCACTATGAGTTACAACTGACTCAATGGCAGTTAACCATAACATGGTAACTCTGTGTTTAACTTTTGAGAAAATACCAAACAAAGTGTTTTTCCAAAGTGGCCACACTTACAAACTCATCAGCAATGTTTGAGGGTTCCAATTTCTCTACATCCTGGCCAACACTTTTTATTATCTATCTTTTTTTTTTTAAAGAGCCATCCCAGCGAGTGTCCAGTGTGATCTCATTGTGGGTTTGATTTGTAGTTCCCTGTATTCCACCCTACAGTATGACACTGTAGGATCAGCACTGGACTTCAAACCACAAATCCTCATAGAGTACATTTCACAAAGTTGGCTGTTCAAACCCACCAGTAGCTCCTCAGAAACCCTATACAGGGTCGCTATGACTCAGAATCACCTCAATGGCACTTAACAGTAACAACAATAGTTTCCTAACAGTGAATGAGGAATCCTGGTGTGGCACTGGAGGGTAAGCACTGGACTCCTAACCACAAGGCCAGCCATTCAGACCCACCAGCTACTCCTCAGAAACCCTACACAGGGTTGCTATGAGTCGGAACCAACTCGACAGCACACAGTAACAACAACAAATAATAGTGAATTATGGAGAGTATCTTATGTGCTCACTGTTGATTTGTATAGCTTCTTTGGAGAAAAGGAGATCCTTGCTCTATTTCTATTGAGTTACTTGACTTCTTATTACTGAGTTGTAAGAGTTTTGTACCTATTCTGGATACCAGTCCCTTATTAGATATATGATTTACAACCTAATCTTGCCTTGAGGAACCAATTCCAGTGTGCCTACCCTTACCTCGTGACAAGTTGCAAGTCCCGTACTTGGATTTTGTCAGACGAGTTATTAATTTTCTGTAGTAGCAAAAAAAGAAAACCAGTTAGTGACTCTCGCTCAGTTACAGAGTTGCAGAAACATGACGATTTCCATGTCATGGAAGTGGTTTACCTGCTGAAGTTCCTTAATTTCTTGTGAAGTGAAATGTACTCTATGAGGATTCACCAGCTCAATTGCAAAGGGCCTTCCTGGCAGCACACACCCCGTCATGAAACAGAAACGTGTTGATGGAGTTAACATTTGGGCTCATGCAAGAGGGTAAGGAGGTGTGAAAACGGGTTGAGCTCTAGAGGACCGAAAGTTTTGTGGCATGACAACATCTAGGGGAGGGAAAAATGTGTGAAGAGAATCAAGGGGCTTTTCTGGAGGATGAGGGGCTGCTAAACCCAAGTACAGGCTACATGTGGAGATGATTGCTTTCCCAGAGGTCCTTTGAACAAGCCCGTGTTAATTACAAACTAAAATCTAAACACCCTCTAATTAAGTTGGTTGCTGTCACATGCAGAAATGCCCAGACTAAACCATGCTGAAATCCACCCTCCTAGACTAACGCCTACTAGTGAAATGGAAATGCTGTGATCCCAGGAGAGGAAGGGGTTACACATTTCACATCACTTAGGATTCATGCTCATCATCTTTGTTGTAATGAAATGCGTCAAAAATGAGAGAAATGAAGGCTAAGCGAGCGGAATCACTTTTTTAAATGAAGAAGTATATTGTGAAAATGTTACTAAATGAAGACAACTAATAAGCAGACGTTTGAGGAAAAATCAAGCATCTCCTTGTTAATGAATTTATCAGTAGGCCCCTATAACCTACAGGTGTACAACATGAATAGCCTCTGTAGCAATGGGTCCTGCGAAGACAACACAGTGTAATTTATAAAAGCAGCTCCGTGACACCCAGAGCTTCCCACCTGGAGAAGCACTGGGCTCAGGCCTGCTTTGGTTTTGGCTAAGAGACTATGGTAAGACGGCTATGTGAAAAGGGTGATCATCTGAAAGTGAGTTCTAGTCAGAGGCTGATATGGCAATCTTACCATTTCCTAAAGTTCTCACATCTACATCTTCTCTTCCCGAGGATGAAAAATTGAAACCTGCAGAAAGTAGAAAAAGAAAAGGAAAGGAATCAGAGACAACTCATAAATCTAAAACACTGGTTCCCAACCTTTGGGAGAAACCCTGTTTAAGGTCTTAGACAACCTACATGAGACTCTCATCCTATTTGTGATGGTGGCATGCCATCAAGTTGGTTCCTACTCATAGTGACCTTGTATGGGCTTCCGAGGCTGTAAATCTTTACGGGAGCAGAAAGCACGTGGCTGACTCAAACTGCTGGCCTTGCATTGCGCAGTCTAACATGTGACCACTATGCTGCCAGGGATCTTGGCATCCTATTTAACCTTCAATGCAAATAATAAAGCACTTACCGCTTACTGAGTGTTTGCTATATGCCAGGCTCTGGCTAAACATTTTGCATGCATTATTTCAGTTAGTCTTTATTATAGCCCAAGGAAGTAGGTATTAAGTAACAGAACCCTGAGCCAAGGTCACACAATCAAATGGCAGCACTTGGTATTTCTGCTCTCAAAGTCCATCATCCCACGAGGTAGCCATGAGCAGAGTGTTACCTGGCCACAAATTATTGGTAAAAAAAAAAACTCTATCATCTTTCTTTAAAGCAAAGCAAAACTATTTACAAAATAATTGAACTCGACAAAAGGAAGAAGAAGAAAAAATTTGACTCTGAAAACTAAAAGTGTGGATTCTAAAATAAATAAATCCTCACAGACTAAAAGGTACAAATATTTGAAAGGGAAAATGGTTAAAAAAAAAACAACAAAAACAGTTTTACAGGGTAACTTTCTTCCATACAGAGTTGACTGATGAGTTCATTGTTACCAGCACAGCAGAGATGGTTATGAGCAGGCATTGTTCTAAATGCTTTATTTATTTAGTCTCGATGAGGTAGATACTATCCATGCCCCTATTTATTTATGAGGAAGCTGAGACAAAGACAGGGTAATTACGAATAAACACTGGGCGGACCACTAACCACAAAGTCAGCAATACGAACTCACCAGCTGTTCCTTGGGAAAGGAACGTGGCTGTCTGCTCCCATAATGATTTGCAGCCTCAGAAACCCAAAGAGAGTGCTATGAGTCAGAGCTGACTCAATGGCAATGGGTCAGGTCATACAGTTGATAAGGGATAGGGTCAGGATTTGATGTAGGCAGTCTGGTGTCAGCTGCCTCTTAACCACTGTGCTTTTTTGCCTACCACAAAGATAGTCTAAGGAACTCAAACTTGTACTCAGGGGGGCAAGCGGGACCAGTCTTCTTGGACCAGAGACTGAGGAAGGCTGGGATGTTTGGGAAAACTCTGTATGGTCAATCATGAAAATGATAAGGTTTAAGGTCTTTCAACATAGAGGCTGAAGACTGGGTGAACTTGGGCTCACACCTTGATTTATTCATCCAGTGAACAAATAGCCACAGGTTGCCTGGATGTTGAGGGGATAGAGGCCAGCAGGATGGACAGTCTTTATCCTCACAGAGCTTACTGTTTGTGGAGGGATACAGACTGTAATGGGGCAGAGGTGGTTTCGCAGTAGAAGTCTTGCCTTCCATGCAGGAGACCCAGGTTCAATTCCCGGCCAATGTATCACATGCACAGCACCACCTGTCTATCAGTGGAGGCTTTCATGTTGCTATAATGCTGAATAGGTTTCCCATTGTTGTTAAATGTGAGCCATTCGGTAGACGTAACAAGTGATATATCTGAGAAGTCCTAGTTTTTTAAACTCATCTGTACTATTAATCAGGCATTTCCAACAGTATAGTTTGTGTTTTTAAGGTTTCTATTGTGGATTGAGTGAAAATTTACAGGGCATATCATCAGTTTTAACAAATCATACACCTTGTTTCATTACAATGATTATACTCCCCTCCATGTGCCATTAGTTAACTGTATTTCTCTCTATCCACTTTAGCTTTTTAAAAAACAAAAAAACTCACTCAGGCATATATAATAATTTACATCTCCAAAGGACACATTCTGCAAGTCTGCCTCCTGACCACCAGCTCTTAATCCTTCTCTTCTTAGTCCATGAATCTAGAGTCCTCAGCCACGCCCCCTCTCCATGCCCCCATCTCTGCCTCCATCTCTGGCGCTATTGCTTCTCTGGATAAGGTCCCACATTCTGCTTGTGTGTTCCTCTCTTGATGGTCCTAGGATCCACTGTTTCTGGACTTTAAGATTAACCACTCCCCCTTTTTTGTTACAAACCTCTACCTTTACAATTGTGACAGTCTCAATTAGTCATGATAACAATTATTCATTATTGAATCTTATGAATCTTATCCCCATCTCTTTTCACCAGACCCATCTAAACAAGATTACAGCTATGCAATTGGGACTCTTTCTTTCCCCTCATACTCTTAAACTAAACTCCCTCTTGAAACCTTGCAAGCCAGTCACTTCATGCCTTTTTGCCCCCTCATTTTAGGTAGCCAATGTCTAAATTGCCCGTCTCTATCTACCCTGTGCACAGAGCGGATAGCACTGATACTTGATGTGAAGACTCTTTCCCTCTCTGTTGGTATTTAAAGTAACTACCACTCTGAGTATAGGTCAGGTTCATCATGACAGATGTATCTTCTGTCACTGTAGCTGTTCCAGTCTGCTTGTCCTTCCTAGTGGGAATGTCTCACCTCATAAGGTTGTGGATGGGACACAGGATTCCACCTAAGGTCCTATACTCTATAAAGGCTTT
>NW_006408632.1:10738448-10746371 GCF_000296735.1 Chrysochloris asiatica
CTGATCCTTCCCCTGCTTGGCCCCACACAAGATGGTGGCTCCTGGAGCAGCTGAGCATTCCGAACCAGAAAGCAATGGATTTCTTGCTTCTGCCACAAACTCCCCCAGCTGTAAGTCTTCCAACCTTCTAAATATTCCTTTATATGTGGTTCAGAGTTCTGGGACCGTCCCCTGAGCCTGCTTGGTCCTGTATTCTGTGTTGTTGTCGGCGGAGCTCCTCACTGCACTTCCACCTGATCCGCCATCTTTTTTGTTCTCCCAACTATATAGTTTTATCCCCTCATAAATAACCAGTTAGCAGAAACCGAGGCAGTGGTGACACTAGGGTTGTTGTCACCCCGTGTGCCGACTCCCCCACTGCGGGAGCTCCTCTGTACCAGACCACACAGAATCCAAACTAAAGTTAATTTCCAATTTCAATCACAGAATAAATGATAGAGTTGTAAATGTCTGAAATGTAATCGTTTTTAGTTCTATGAATACTAATGACAAAACTGTTTTGTAAAATCTTTCTACATGGAGTTACAACATTACTATTAACAGAGTTGGAAGCCTTTTCTGATTTTTCTCCTTCCTTTCCTTTCATGAATAACTTTTTGGAGAACTTCATTCTCCAAAAAGTTATTGCTAAACAGTCAAATACAAATATTGTAGCTATAACACCAGAAAATTTGACAAAACCAGAAACTATCGAAAGGTGGGCAGCTAGGAAACGAACAGCACGTGCCAATGAAACCACATGACTCAAAGCGTTATAACTGGGTAATAATGACAGCTTTGACCAGCACTTAGAATTTCAAAAAGTAAATTAGCATAGCATTGCAGTCTTGTAGGTATATTGACACATGTAAGCTGGGCTTACAAAAAAAAGGTTTCTGTTGGGTTAACTAGTCACAGGCATATTTTTATTTTAAAAATAATAAATTTCTGCTGAAACTGCACAACAATTTTACAGACAGTCACTTTGGTGTCACCCCATCTGACACTGTAACTCAGTGTGGCCTGTATCCCACGTGTATCCTCCTAGTGATGTCACTGGGCCCAGAGGTCTGCACTGTCTCAGGTGGTTCACATAGTAGCTTTATTTTCAACTTGGGGACAATTTTTTCTCCCTCACATGGACAGTGACAACAACCCACCTTCATAAAAGATTGCAAGGGAAAAACACTGCAAGACAACCCAGAACTCCTAGCGGTAAAGGGGCTTCTTTGGGGCCCAAGCAATCAGAACTGAAGGCTTCTTTTTAATTTTCTTATAAAAGGAAGCAAAGTGGTTTCATCAAAATGACTTTTTGTTCTAAAGCTTGATGGTTTCTTCTTCATAATTTGGATAAGCACCATTTTCTCTCTGACGATACTGTAATCAAAACAATTATTAAATTGCTCCCATTTATGTAAGGGGAAAAGTCTTCTGAGCTTGCCACTTAATAAATAATAAACTGAACAGGCAAAAGCTCAGGACAATAACCCAAAGTCTTTACTGCTAAAATTATGGAAAACATTAGGTTGTGGGTTTATACCCACTCCATTCCAGAAGCAATTCCTGAAGACCCTTAAAGAAAGGGCCCACCTAGAAAATGAAACAGAATTTCAAATTCTCATGAACTCCGGTATATCTGGAGCCAGAGGGACTGAATGAACCCCCAAAAGTACTGTCCAGAGATAAACTTTAAAGCTTATATCCCCTGGAGCCTTCTTAAAGCCAAACAGTAGTTTCGTTTAACTAGTAAAAAAATGTCTGCCTTGAGCTCTAAACTCATTAAGCTCTATCTATATAGGATCAACAGCAACTGGAAAGATTAAGATAGGATCATCAGGGGAGTGAATTGATGTTAATGGGGAAGGAACAACTCAGAAAGGGAGGGTAAGAATGGTTACACAACTTAGAGAATGTAAGAAGCGTTACTGAATTGTACATGTGGAAACAGGTTTTGCTGTGTATATTCTCAACGACAAGAACAAAATTATAAGGAAAAAAAAAAAAGGGACCACCTACCTGATAGTGAACTATAAGAGGGTTGTGGTTTGAAAGGCTTCCATCTCCTCCTGACAGGCCAGAGAACTGGGAGGGACAGCCACATCTCAGCTAGACCATCTGCTTGCTATTCCCAAAACAAATTCTTCTTACGATTATTCAGAGAGAAGGATAGATGTCCATCTTGTCCCTCAAAAAAGTCTAATTTTGCTAGGAAATTCATTCTAGAAAGTGGAATCACTCTGTCTATAGTTCTTTCTGATGTGTAATCTTGTAGTGGAAAAAAATGACCCCATCTTCACACATATAAGTTGTATGATTTTTGTTGTTGTTAAGTGCTGCTAAGTCAGTTCTGACTCATAATGACCCTGTTTAGGGTTTCCAAGTAGTGGCTGGTGGGTTTGAACTGCCAACCTTGTGGTGAGCAGTTCAGTGCTTATCCTACAGTGCCACATAAGTGCTGCATAGATATTATGGTGTTATTAACTGTCGTTGAGTCAGTTCATCCTCATAGCGATGCTGTACAGGGTTTCCAAGGAGCATCTGGTGGGTTTGAACTGCCAACGTTGTGGTTCACAGTCCAGTGCTGATGCTACAGCACCACACCAGGAGTCCAATATGATAGGGACTCTTTATTGAGTCTTAAACAAGAGTAAACACAAGACAAATACATACATACATCAGTCAGGTTAGGGAAACCATAGACGCCATGATGACTTCCAAAGTTCTTTCTCCGCAAAGTGACCTTTTATAGGGCACAGAGAGCAAAGGAATCTCCTCCCATAACCACGACTGACAGCAGACTGCATGTCACACACACACACACACACACACACACACACAGAGGGCCTACAGAAGCAGGAAGCAGGGAGGGGACTACTGCAGACAGGAAAGCTTATAGACATCTCTGAGGCTTTCATGGTTAAGACATCACAACCAGGCAACCATTAAGGCAGTCAGTCATTAGGGCACGCCCAGTAAAGTTCCTAAGAGGGCCAGCTGGGGGAAGTGGTCCCAAAATCACTGTTAAATATATTCTGCTTTTAACTCAGGCAGTTCAGCTGGCAGAGGTGCATGAGGTACTCCAAAAAAATATTGGCACCTGAACACTTAAATCTAGGCATAGGATGGAATTAAGCTATGCCTGACTGGAGTCATTCACAAGCTAAAAGCCTTCAGATTTCATGCTCTACAAGAGTAACATGATTCCCTGTGACTGAAATCTTAGGCCCTGTCCTCACAAGGCCTTATGCTGCCTTTGACAGGCCTGTTGAGACAAGGAAAGCATAAGGCTGACAGGACCTGACTCATCCCACAAACCCAGGCTCATTGATACCTAAGAAATGAAAACACAACACAAAGTTCACTAAATCTTTGTGAAATGGTTGCCGTTGGTGTATTTTCTCTGACTTTTATCTCAAGACACTGAGATGAGATGGAAGTCAGATATTTACCAGTGATTAGGCTTGAACTAGAAATTCTTGTTTTCATTTCCTCATGTTCTCAAAAAACAGAGAGCCAGGCTGAAGTGTCCCTCATGTTCTCAAAAAAGAAAGGGCCAGGCTGAAGTGTCCCAAGGTCAGAACTGAAGTGCATTCATTTAAAGTGGTTTCCATTGTTTTTGGTTTCATCTGGAGAGAACAGTCACATTGAGGAAGGAAAGAAATACTTAGGTACCTTTGCCCTAATCCAGCCAGGGCAGAGGTGCCCAGGACCTGGCACGGGATAAACACATGGAAGCTGCCAGCTGAGGGTCTCCGGATTGGGGATGATTCACAAATGTAGGAGTCTTTCTTGTCACCTCCAAGGAATCTCTTCATGAGTGACAATGCATTTAAAATCACAAATATTGTAACACTTACTCTCTGCTTTGAATACTGTCAACAGATGATCTGAAATTAATTCTTCCACTGAAGACTCCAGCTTTCTTTCTCCATCAATTATCCAAGGAGTTTGTGGTAGATTCCTGGAGTATTTATTATATCGCCCTACCAAAGAGATAAAAAGGATAAAGAGACAATAGGATAAAAAGAAAAGTAACAACTTTTTTATTCAGTGCCACTTTCCTATGTGCTAGGCTATAAAACAAGGCCTGACCCTCAACTAACTTACATTCTAACTGGGGAGCCAAGAGATAGACATGTAGATAATTAAATAAAAAGACATAAAGATAATAAGAAGAGAGATGGCTCAAAACATGACAGGAACAGTACATCAAATGAGTTCTAAAGGAATGTTCAATATATTTATTAACCTCACTGAATAAGTCGTAATATTTAAAAAAAAAATACCAGGGATCATTTTAAAAAGAGTATCTACTGCTTTTAACACTTTCACTGTAACGAACACTGATGATAAGATATGTCAAACAATTAGAATATAAGAAATTTTAATGCTGTCATTTAAAAACAACAACAACAACAACAAAAAACCCCAACTCTACCAGAATATGACTCACCACTTAATAAAGTTATAGTAAGACAGAGAAGCTGGCATTGCCCTAGGGCAGGGCTAAAAACTCACCCTAAAGAGCAATTTAATTTTAGCTATTCAAATGAAACACCAATGACTTTCAAAACAAAAGTTCTCTGCTAGATTTCCTCTTGGGAAAGCCAGTGTGATTCCTCCCCCCACCCTAGGTAGAAGTTAAAAGCATTTAGTCATTTTGGAGAGAATAAAAATAGTTTTTCAAGGTGGATTTCAGGTGATAAAATATTTACTTTACTGCTGTCTTTCTCTTTGGTCAGTTTGGGATCCCCACTGCTACTCCTATGTTTCCACTTGTTCATCTCTGATGAAAACTCCTAAAACCTGAGAGGCAACATTTTGCTTTGGCATAACATCTTAAATAACAGATCTGAGCCATCATTAAGAGTGTCTACAGAACCTAAAATAAGCTTAGCTATCTATTCTAGTTCTCAAAAGAATTAACTAGTCAGAAGCTAGTAATGAGAAGAAAGATACAGAGAAGGAGTCAGTTAAGTCTTTTAGGAAGGTGAATACCTTGATAGTGTAAGTAGTCTAGACTAGATACTAAAATAGCAGATATTTTACCAGCCACAAAAACAGCACCATGAGCACACTCAATCTCAAGAACAGTGCATACAGCCTTTGGTGAGTTTGGAGGACACGGAAACTGCCTGCAAAACAAAATACATTTTACGGCTACTATTTTCCAGACATGATATTGAATCACAAAAGCGAGATGAATCAGCATTGTCTGAGACACACACACATAAAGCCCGAATCTCTCAAGGAGTTAGCCTCTCCCTCGCTTTACCTTTCAGAACAATAAGGGTCCCCTCAGGCCTCTGGAATACTACTTGAATCACGACACTGGAATTGACCTAGTCGGTCAGGGCTCGGCTACTACCCTTCATTTTCAGGAGGCCTCATCTTCCCAGATGATCATTGCCAAAAGCCTCAAGATTTGTGGGGAGAAAAAGAAAAAAACTCATATGGAAGCCCATCTAGGCCCTAACTATTTTGCTACCCACAGACACTTGCTGCTGGTTTACACAAATCCCCATCATTTGGGTACAGCTGGTGTGCAGAGAGACTGGCCACATGCATAAGTAAGGCATGCCGTCAATTTTTCTTTCTTTCCCCTTCTCATTCCCAACTATGACCTTGGGAATTCAGGTCACAGAGCAAGAAAAAGTAGAACGTGGAGGGCTCAATCCACTGAATTGAGAAACTCCAGTCCAACTGAGGACAGGTAGCAAAGTGCAATGCTGTGACTATATTCTCTGTCCACCATCTGGGAGCTTCCAAAACAAATAACTGGACTGTTGTCATTGTTGTTATGTGCCGTGGAGTCGGTTCCGACTCATAGCGACCCTGTACAGGGTTTCCGAGGCTGTAAATCTTTACGAGAGCAAAAAGCTTCATATTTCTCCCGTGGAACAGCCGGTAGTTTCCAATTGCTGACCTTAAGGTTCACAGCCCAATTCATAACCACTACACTACCAGACACTAGAGTCTGTAAATACCCTGTAAATAACTAGATGTGCATGTAACCCCAAATGTGTAACTTAACGATTTCATACTGCTTTTCTCAAGATGTCATAACAAAGAAATCATTTAGAAACTCAGATTTATTGCTTGTATAAAGTAACCGCCTTCATTTTCTAAAATTTCATGAAAACATTTCCATTGTGAGACTCCCTTTTAGTCAGTCCAGCAAAAAAAACAAAACAACAACAAAAGTTGATTTTAAATCCTGGCAACGCCATGTATATCAGAGTAAAACTGTGCTCCACAGAGTTTTCAGTAACTGGTTTTTCACAAATAGATTACCAGATCTTTCTTCTAAGGAGCCGCTAAGTAGCCTCAAACCACAAACCTTATTTAGTGTATGCGTGCGTTAACATTTTGCCCTACCTATGGAATCCTTTTAATCAGTAAAATACATTACTTCATCATTTTAAATCTATTCAAGAATATTCTGGGGGAATAACTTGTTAAGTGCTGTTGAGTCGGTTTTGACTCATAGCAATCCTGTATAGGGTTTCCAAGGAGCAGCTGGTGGGTTCGAACCGCTGACCTTTCAGTCAGAAGTCCAGTGCTTATAACTAGGAAGACATTTTACTTAATAAAATCAGTGAACTGAGAGTTAAAATATAGGAGTCATTGTACTTAATGTAGTTCATATTTCAACAAGTGAGGACATGCTAGTAGTGCCCTTTTCTCCTTCTATGACAAGGAGTCTGATGGGAACAGCATTAAGTTGGTGAGTCAGGAACGTGCTTCTATCTAGGTTCACTCTGTTACCCACCTGAAACCTTGGGCACGGCAACTCTCTGGATCTCAACACTCTCTTCCAAAAGACAAGGAAGTTGGATTATTTACAGATTCAAATGTTAACTTGAGAAATATTTATTAAACATCATTACATGCCAGGCACTGAGTCATGGGTTGGGGATACAATGATGACTAAGACAAAATCCTGGTCCCTGAAATACATCCAGTTTTGTCTTACATATAACTTAGATAATCTCTAATATGCCCTTTACTTGAAAATTCCATGAGGCTTCTTAGTTTCTACTTACTTGAGAAAATCCTCTTCTTTTATCTTATTCAAAGCTTTCATAACTGCCATTCTAGTGAACACTGACTACATGGGGTAGAATGAAAAGACATTTTATTATCTAGACAAGAAAACATTAAAGTGAAACAGAGAACATGATTGGAAAAATTTTGTTATTTTTGTACACTTAATAGTTTCAAGAAAATAAAACTCTAGCATTCATAATTTCATTTCTGCAATCAGTATGCCTCTACAGCACTTCTCTTCAGCCTAGCCTATATCTAAATCACTGTTGCGTCATACTGTTCTCCATGTGTGATAGTCTTCTAATACAAAAATGATGACACTGCAGGAAATATGCTTTGAGTACTCTTTCCCAGGCAGGTCCCAAGTGGAATTTAGGGTGATCCATCTACCTTTTCTTCCCTATGTCCCCCTTGAGGCTACAGTATACAAGTGAGAAGTTTAGTGTCAAGGTAAGAGTATATACCACAGTCAGCCAGTTGCACTGATGCCCAGCAACTGAGCATCATTTAATAGCTACAGTAGACTTAGCAAATCTACTACACCAAATAGAAGGGTGTCTACAACAAATGTTTGGTACTTTGAGTGCTTTAAAATAAGCAAAGCCAAACCACATGGTAAATATACTTGAACTAATTAGTACATAAATAGTAAATGTACATTTTATACTATGTTGTATCACAATGATTTTTTTCAGTTATGAGAAATTATACTTGACCCAAAAGAGGACCACTGTAGGCCTCTCAACAGTTTGTTGTCACCACGATTTTCTAAATCATACAAAGTGCTTGTTTGATAAGACATAAAAAATTAGTCCTGTACCCCTGCATTGCTGGTGGGACTGCAAAATGGTCCAACCTCTCTGGAAAGCAATATGGCGTTTCCTCAGAAGGTTG
>NW_006408632.1:10747087-10770694 GCF_000296735.1 Chrysochloris asiatica
TACTGACTGGAAGTAGAGTGAATTGGGATGCAAAAATTAGTGAAAGACAAATGGAAGAGTCTTCACCTGTGAGCACTAGCTAGATTTTCCATGTTTCTTGTTCACCCCTGCCCCAATGCTTTTCATAGACTTTAAAAAAATTTTTTAAGGAAAATCACAGCATAGCCCTATAGACACTGAACTATGTGTGTCATTTCATGTTGTTTTCTCCTTTTACACCTGATATCCCTAAAATAGCTTGATTATGGAATGGCTAGCTTAACTATAAAACATTTTCTTTATTACTGTTTATCTTGATTTTAAAAAAAATAGAGATAGTAGAATAAATGTAACCTTTTGTGGCTATAACTGACCCTAAAATAATAATAATAAAAAAAAACCCTATGGGGAGTTCCAGTCTGTTATATGGGACTGTTATGAGTAAGAATCGACTCAAGGCCTAATGACAATGAAAATTTAACACTGGTCAGGCGAGTTAAAGTGGGTGAGCAGTCTCAGAGTTTTCTCTACTCAGCACCCAACCCTACTGTTTGCTTGGGAGGAATCCCCATTGTGGAGACTACTGCAGCCTGAGGTCATACTCTGAAAGTCGGTGGGGGGAGCCTTTTCTTTCCATTCCCTATCTGGAATGTTGAATCCTGACGTAACATAGATAGCAAGAACAGGCAACATTTCATCTTCCTTAAGATTTTAAAGTTTTGTTACTGAAAGGATGCCCGTGCTCAAGACCCAAGCAGTGGCTACCCAGTTGGAGTGTTTGTAGAGGAAGAATCTGTGTATGATGGCCAAAGACCCTTCATCTCTAAGAACTGTGCATGCACCAGTATAAGAAGGCTTTTAGTGGGACCTGACTTGAACAACATCCTGAGAGACTAAGGGGTGGAGGGGACTAACAAACAATCAATATTTATTGAGCACCTACTATGTGCCAGCCAGTACATTGAGAAGCAGGAGCTTGAACCTAATAATTGTTCTAACAATATAAGCTCTTTGAGAATCTTCAGAAATCTTTCAGAGGTCTTTGCATTACCAGACTGTGGAACAGGGCTTCAACCCAATCTTATCCAGATCTCAAAGGGCCAAAAGATCTTAGCTAGTATCTGTTTGCACTGTATTTTTCATGTAACAACAATAAAATAGTATCTCTCGTGGCAAAAAAAAAAAAAAAATTAGCCCTGAAAGGATCTCAAAAGGTCATTTAATTCACTCCAAGCCATGAAGCAAGAAAACAACATCTAAGACCCTACAACTCCCATTGGCCAAATGGCCTAGTGTTTATAATGCTTTGATAAAAAAATTTCCTTCTCCTCCAAGATGAGGCTGTCTGCTCCCATAAAGACTTAACAACCTTGGAAACCCTTTATAGGGTACCTATGAATTGGAAGTCTCATAGTGATCCTGCACAGGGTTTCCGAGGCTATAAATCTTTACGGGAGCAGAAAGCCTCATCTTTCACCCACGGAACAGCTAGTAATTTCGAACTGCCGACCTTGAGGTTAGTAGCCCAATTCAGAACCACTATGCTACCAGAGCTCCTTGTCTATTTCCTTAAAGGTAGCAAAAATAAAACTAGATCTTCAATATAAATATGGCATATATGTGATTTGGGCAGAGCTTCCCAACCAGGGTAGCAAAGCGGGGGCTACAGTTATGTGCCAAGATGTTGGTCCCTTTAGTTCACAAGGACTTCTGGGCAGAGTCAGGGGTAGTGGGAACCTGCAAGGCTGTCCTCTTCAACCAGGAGCAACTTCATCTGTTTAACCACAGTGGACTGACAGCTATGGTGATGTTCTAGGTGTGTCATGAGGTAGAAAAAGGAGAAGCACAGCCTTCAGGTTTTCTGCAATTTCTAATTATTTCTGCATTTCTAATTATTCCCGCACAGGATACTTGGCAAATGTTACAAACTAATTTTTTCTCACTTCTGAACAGTCTAGCAATTAGTCAAAGGCAGAAGAAGGATCAATAGATGCTTCTTTGAAAATAAAACTCATATTCTTTTTAACAACGATAATAATCCAATCATGTCTGTAGATAGCAATGTGTTAATCTCTGTACAACACCAGCTAAGATGGGGCAAGAAAGTTTGTCAGTATAGTGCTGTGCTATTTATCCTGGTATCATATGAACTAAAAGTACATGCCAAAAGTAATGAGCTCATTAGCATGAAGACCATGAACAAGCGTCCTACAAATAAAGCCTGAAATCTTAATGTTATTAGGTGCTGGTGGAATGAATCCCGACTCATAGTGACTCCATGTGACAGAATAAAACTGCCCTGTGAGGTTTACTAGGCTCTGGTAGAGTAGTGGTTACAAATCGGGCTGCTAACCTCAGGGTCAGCAGTTCGAATCTACCAGTTCTGCCGCGGGAGAAAGATAAGGTTTTCTGCTCCCATAAAGATTTACAGCCTCGGAAACCGGGTGCCCTCGCTATGAGTCGGAACCGACTCCACGGCACAAACAACAACAACCTATACAGGAGTAGATCACCAGACCTTTCTGCTCTTGGAGCTGATTGGTAGATTGAAATCGCCAACCTTTCAGTTAGTAGCCAAGTGCTTAATTGTTGTGCCACTTGTTGTTGTTGTTGTTGTTGTTGTGTGCCATTGAATCAGTTCTGACTCATAGCAACCCTGGGTAGGGTTTCAAGGAGCAGGTGGTAGGTTTCAACTGCCAACCTTATAGTCCGCAGCCCCGTGCTGATCCTGCAGCGCCAGACCAGGACTCCACTAGGGCTCAAGTAATATTAATATTAATTCTATTCACTCAGGATTATCCTCAGTAAAATAATTTACTTAACATTATTTTTTTAAAAAACACATAGTTCTGGAAAAATATGGATATTATACAAAACTTTGGAATGCTACTGATAGTTACCAGGGATTTACCCAGATGATGTAATTTGGGGATCAAAATCTAAAAGGCAAATTTCCCCAAATAGGTAATAGAAGCACTCAAAGGCTTAGTCTAAATTTAATGACATCAGGGGAACAACCCAGACAGTGACACAAACATGAGGATGTTTGTGTGCTACAACTTCCTAGCCAGGGGCAAAGGTGCTGAGAAGTGAAAAAATAAAATGAAAATAAACGTAGCAAATGGAAATGTTTAAAGACTGGGTCTGGGTATAATAGAGTTGCCTCATTTCTAAAACATATTTGTTTTGTTGTTAATTTGAACATTCAACTCAGATAAGTCACAAGAGAAAAAAAAGTTACAAAGCATCTTTACCTGTTTGTTTTTAGCTGGCTTGAAGCAATCTGGGCATATCGTACCTCTAAAATAAAATTCAAGTTAAGATAAAAGGTTAATGAGTTTATTTTGAGATGGACAGATATAATTCAAGCATAGTTTTATTGAAGATATCAGGAGCAGACAAAATGAACCCCTATATGTGAGATGAACCAGTCAGATTTGACCCTTATGTTAGAAGGCACATTTTAAATCTACTAGGACATGACAAGTCTGACTACTCTATGCTCATTAAAGCATAGAGTAGTACTATTTTCATGAAGAGCATTAGAAAAATTACACAACTGAAATTGTTGTTTACGGGGCAACTTACAGGAAGTGGCAATCCTCAACTGTTTCTGGGTGAGCAAAGACCACACTCACTTCAAACAAGCTCTAAAAATTATAAAGACAGTTTTAAAATGAGCAAAAGGAAACCAACATCTAACAACTTATGAATGAAATAGAAATTAGCTCTCAAAGATTGGCTCAGAAAAAGTGACAAGGAAAGCTGGAAATACTACAGACTCTAAAATCAGCCTATTCACAGGGTATTCACAGGGCAGCTGTGAAAGAAATCTTTTTTTTTTTTTTTTTTAAACTTCTAAAATCCAATCACCAGCAATCCTACCAAAAAAACTTTTCAACACATTTTAAAAGGCCAGGCTTTATATGATTTTTTTTTTTTTTTTGATAGGTAGATCTATTAGGTGTGAAGATGAGTAAGAATTTAGGGACTGGGAAGCAGATAGTAACCGAAAGAAAGAAGAAGTGTTCCAGGCAATATTATGATTAGAATTATTAACAATGCAAAAGACATGTATTCATATCCTGGGGCTTCTATTTCAAAGTGCTTAAACTTTCTAGTGGATTTGCATTTTAAAAGGGAGATCTCATTTTGTTTGTTTGCTTGTTTGTGTGTTATATTAGAAAAGGGTTATATACAAATTATAAAATAATCTCATTTAGGATGGTTTTCAGTCCCGTTCCATTGATGTAGAACTATTAACAGGTTGGTGTGCTTTCTTCAAGTCATTCTTAGGAATATAAATATATAGGCGTATACTTCTTGGGATATTAACAACACTTTTGGAAAATTTCCTTATTCAATTAATATTATATCATGGACATCTTTTCAACTCTAGGGACCACAGAACATTTACGTTGTAGACAGTTTTTCCATCATTACAAAAAGATACAGTTTTTCCATCATTACAAAAAGATACTACGATGAATATACTTGTACACATAAGAAGTACATTTTAACATTATATATACCTACCTAAAGTCCTGATGTGGCACCCTAGGGTAAGTACTTGACCTCAAGGTCAGTTTGAACCTCAAGGTCAGTGGTTCAAACTTACCAGCCACTCCTTGGAAACCCTATACAGGGTTGCTATGATTCGGAACCGACTCAATGGCACACAACAATATTAAAAATATGCCAACTTCTCCATTTAAAAAAGACATGAATGTCTTGCCTATGTGATAATTATTTCTCTTTTTTATTGAGTTCTTCATTTATTGATTCTATATTTACTGAATGTACTAAATCGTCATCAAGCCTATTAGCTATAAACTAGAGCCGCAACAGTGAAGTTATTTTTTCTCTGCTTCCTATTCTAATCTACAAACTAGAATTGAAATGAACAGCACATTCCTTTTACTCAAGAAAACTTGAATTTATTAGAACAGTTTTGCATCTTTTGTTTTCTATTTTCTGTTCTCACTAATTCAACATCTAAAATTATTTGAGCTTCAAAACTGAAATTTGAGGTAAAATTATTTTGCATCAATGATTTCTAATTTCCAAAGTACTTTCATTACCTCATTTCCTTTTCAAACTATCTGTGAAGTGGTATTATTTTCTATACTCTTGGTATTCTGTTTAAAGAGCAGTTAGGGTTGATACTAACAGAGGGAAATAATTATATAATTCAGGATCATTTGTTGTTGTTTTTTTAAATAACCACTTACTTTGAAAGATGATTTGGTGATTTTACTTGACTAGTAGTGTGTCTAGTATTCAGGAATTTCCTTTATGCAAAATGATGAGGCAATGAAGCCCTACTACTAAAATCTACTTTAGGATGAGGTAGAAAGATACCTGTTTCCACATATGGAAGCCTGTTGAGCTCCTCCCTGAATTCAGAGCCTTCCAGAGACAGAGAGACAAGGTCTCCTCTGGAATGGGAGTGCTGGCTAAGAGTTGTAGTTTCAAAGGCAGTCACTGCCTACAGAAACACGGGGCCTTGAGATGCCAGCAAGGTTGTAGTAGACTGAGCTCATGCTCACCGTACTTGTATGTTGTTCTTGTGTGCCCTAGAGTCGGTTCCGACTCATAGCGACCCTGTATAGGTTTTCCTAGAGAGGCTGGTTGGTTTGAACTGTCGACCTTGATGTTACCAGTCCAGTTCTGTCTATATATTTGAAAACAAGATCAGTCACATATTAAACAAAATTAGTCTAGCATTTTCCCTACACTCACTCAGTTGTTTGTCTATTGCTTTGTTTCCATAAATCTGTCTTTCCAATTAAATTATAAATACAAGTGTAAGTAAAAAAGTATCTATAAAATCATAGAAAACTTTATTAAACAAAAATATTAAAAAGTGAAATTACTAGTCCTTGATATCTTTCATCTTGGTCTATACATTTCTGAAGGTGGTATTAACATCTAAGGTGAGGTGACTCCTGGTGTGATGCTGTGGGTTAATGGACTGGACTGAAAAGTCAGTTTGAACTGCAATATCGGCAGTTTGAGCTCACTAGCTAATCCTTGGAAACCATATATAAGGTTTGCAAGAGTCAGATCCGACTTAACAATAAGAAGGTGTGGTACTATAGGATAAGAACTGGACTGCTAACCACAAGGTCAGCAATTCAAAATCTCCAGCCACTCTTCAGAAACCCTATACACAGGGTCGCTATGAGTCAGGACCACTTGACAGCACTTAACAACAATCCTTCCCCCAAAGAATTCTATGCTCTTTGAGTTATACCCTGTCAAATTGGCACAGTTTTGGAATCCTTGTTGTTAAGTGCTGTCGAGTCAGTTCTGAATCACACCAACACTGTATAGGCTTTCTAAGGAGATTTGAACCACCAACCTTGTGTTTAACAGTCCACTGCTTAACCCTACAGCGCCACACCAGGACTTCAAGAGGGACTTAAATCAACTTCCTCTTAAATGTTCTTTGAGCTTGAGAAACAAAAAGAAGTCTAAAAGGGCAATATCAAGACTGTAAGGTAAATAAGGTAAGGGTTTAACAACAAGATTCTTGTAGGACAACCCTTGCTACCCTCAAAGAATGAGCAGATGTGTTGTCATAACAGAAACGGATTCCTTGGTGCAAATTTCCTGGCCTTTTTCTCACCCAATGCAGTTTAAATATTCTCTTAAAATTTTTTGCTGATAAGCCGCTATAATCATCATATGCCCTTAGAGAAAATCTACCAAGATTACCCCTTTTGGGTACCCCCAAACTAGTCACCAAAACCTTCTGAGCTGAACTCTCTTCCTTAAATGAAAATGGCCCATCCACCAGATTGTCTTGAAAACTACTGTTTTGATTGGATATATTTTTTAAAGATCTTAATGGCATGTGAACTGAGTGAAAGTTTACAGCGCAAATCATCAGTTTTACATTCAACAAATCATATACTTCGCTTGGTTCAATGACTGCCATTTTCTCAACGTAAAATCACCTACCCCTTTGCTTCTGGTTTCCATTCTCTTTCTTTCCCAAACCTTCAGAATTTTGTCCTTAGGTAAATGCTGCCCTTATGTTCTTGAATGGTTGCCCATTTTAGATGGCCATGCCTCATTAGTATCGCTTTTACCCCTCTATATAGCTATCTATTGCTTGGCTAAAAATTGAGCCACAAGGGTGAGTTCACGTCCAGATCTGAAGGGTGACCAAGGGTCATAATGTCAGGTCCCTCCCATCTCTTTATGACCAGTAAATTTGGTCTTTCTTATAATTTTGATGTTTGTTCCACACGGACTCTTTTTTTTAGAAGGCACCCTAATGAGACTAAGACAAGTATATAACTGAGAGAACTTGTCTGCAGCCATCCACTGATCCCAGAGATATATCAAGCATGCTTTGTTTGGAATAAAACTGTGCATATATGAACTGGAACCTTAGAATCAATACTTTTTGACTTGTCCTCATACACTGAAAGCAAAAATTAATCACTAACCTTTTAAAGTTAATTAGGGTACACTGTACCTGTTACTTAAGTGGACTACAAAAAAGTCATGGGGAAAACAAAAAAAAAACCACTTTAACGTCAATTTAAGACTGTTAAGAGTTTACCTTTTAAAACATCTAAATATTCTTCACAAGATTACTTAAAGAGGTGATTCCAAAACTTGGCCATATAATGTAGCAAAGCTAGTAAAATCAGAGAACAAAATTAATAATGATGATACTGCAATACCTTTCCATCAATCGGAACACCCAGTTCCTCTGTAAACAAGGGGTGAGTTATCCATTTGTAGGCTTCTTTTAGCTGAACTATGTCATTTCTTCCAAGCGACAGACTCTGCTTTCTGAATAACATAAAAATTAATTCACCGACATTGAAAATGTTTACTTTTTCTAATAGAAGCAAGAATGTAAACAATTATTTAAAAAAGTATTTATTGAGTGCCTAGTCTATGCCTGGCACTATTTTACTCGTTAGAGAAAAAGCAAAGAAGAAAACTGACAAGTGCCTTACCTCATGGATCTTACATTCTAGTAGAATCAGAGAACTGCTTTTTAAAGGCTAGATATACAGTAAATACACAGTTTTAAAGATTCAAAGAGAAAAGCTCACGAATGAGTTTTTCAGAATGCGAGCTGCCAAGGTGAGATATCAAAAGCCAGAAGGTTGGAATCGAAGGTACTGCTTATTGCTTAGAGTACCTGGGTGGTGGTAATGGTTAATATGCTTCACTACTAATCTAAAAGCCTGCAAGTTCAAATCCATCAAGAGGTACCTAAGAAGACAAGCCTGTCAATCTGAAAACTCAGCTATGGAAAACCCTGGCATAGTTCTACTGTGACATACGAGTCACCATGAGTAGGCTTTAACTGGATGGTAACTGGCTTACTGCTCAGAAACTGCAAAACTGTCTATTACTATAAACCCACCCAGACTAAAAATATTTGCATCTACTCTTTTGCTGAAAATGGGATTTGCTTTTGAGAAATCAATGTAAAAGCTATACTTTTTTTCTTTACTACTGAAGAAGGTATACTAAATCCTAAAGTATCAATATTCCTATATGCTCATCAGTGTAATATTAGATAAATGTCTCAGTAAAATCTGACATTCCCCCAAATCTACTCATGAGCCAATAAATAGGTTTGGGGAATTCCCTGTTATGAGTTCTTAGTTCATAACCTAAAATTGGTGATAGCAGCTGAGCACTTCACCACTATTTCACTATGGCTCCTTCAAAGGGGACTGAATTTACTTCAATAAACAAAATATTTCTAAAAGATCATCAAACACATGCTAAGGACCTCTATAAAAACGTTACTCCAAATGATATTAGAAAAATTGTCAGCCACATTCAACTTTCAGGATTATTCATCTGGTATCTTAAGCATTATATTTTTGCCTTTTACATAAGGGTATGGTACTCAAGGTGTCTGTTAACCCTTTCCTTTGACTCCTTAATCTGGAAGGAAAGGACCTAACAGTTAAATACCCATAGTTGATGCTACTTGGAGTCCTGGTGTGGCACTATGGGTTAATGCGCTGGACTGCAAAGTCAGTTTGAACCGCAAAGTCAGCAGTTCAAGGGCACTAGCTACTCCTCAGAAACCCTATACAGAGTTGCTATGTGTTGGAACCGTCCACAGCACTGAACAACAACATATTTTCAAATGTGATGTTATTTGTGTACAAATAGCATTAAACTATGAATACAATACCAATGTACTTTTTCAACATACCTAAAATATGACATTCAGAAAATAGTGACAGTTTATAAAGCTCACACATGTAATAGTGTTTAAATTAATCCTTGAATGCAGAGAATTAATTTGATTATTTGCCAGACATAAGATGTAGCTGAAGACTTCATGAATTAAGCCACATCCCAAAACAAATGAACGCATTCTGCTCCATGTAACTAGTCATACTCTCAGCTGGGTACAGAATGGGTAGGTCAGCTATTTCTTAATTTGCATTTTTAGAACAACAGTGGTATTTATATGCCTTTTTTTTTTTGAGAGCAACTAAATTTAGCCATTAGTTAAATTACTTCTTGTTTTCTACCTGCAGTTACAAGTGTCTTTCCCTCTTGAAGAATGAACTTGCAACATATATTGACTCAGGTGGTCATTTCTATTGGTGAAAATCAGTCATTAGAAGGGATGATTCACAAGCTGGCTCTTAGATCTCTTCTTTATAAGCAACTACAAGGCTGCTTTGAACTACTGACGAGGGTGGCAATTACAATCAGTTTTGCTATAGCTACAACACAAACGACAACCATTTTAAATGAACCAAATCATCCAAAGCAATTACTTTTTCCTAAATTATCTGCATTGACTCTTGAATGGCAATTCTCCCACAATCTTTAAAACCTAGAATGAACTAGGGACCCTATGGAAAAAGAAAAAGATTAGTGTCCTAGGTTTTTTATCTGTTCCAGTATCCTTATATTGATCAGGATCTTTAGGAAAACTAAGCTTCTTTAAAAATCCTTTGATAATAGAATGAAAACATTCACAAATAGCAGGCTGTAAATAGTTTCTGAGGCTGTAAATTTTTACAGGAGTAGAAAGTGTCATCTTTCTCCTGCAAAATGGCTGGTGGATTTGAACTGCTGACCGTCCAGTTAGAAGTCCAGTGCTTATCCTACAGCACCACCAGGGTTCCTATATTGTGACTACATTAACAAACTTCTCAAGCAACATAGGGTCAAATTTTGTTACTATACCTAGAATCACAAGCTCTGGAGACTCAGCTAAACCAAGTAAATCCCAGTACCTTTGAGATTTTACAGTGGTGTGCTACCATTTTAAAATTGAAGATGTGAAATACAAGACAAAATTTTTTTCTATAAATCACTTGCCCAAGTCTAAGATGTCAATGCAGTAATCTCTGTACTTCTTTCTGTGCTTTTCTCTGGACATCACATGGCCCTTTTGATACTAGTACAGAATTTTCTGTTTTAAAATCCAAAAAGCTCTGGAAAATTCATTTTTTTATCTTTTTTTTCTTAATCTCAATTTAGTTGGCAACCATATCCTGATCTGGATAAGTATTGCTATTTAGAAACTTTATTTATTAAACTTAATGTGGATATTCTTATGTTTCATTACAGAAGTACTAATGTGTTTGATTATATAACATCATCTCAGACTTTGGAGGGGAAGGGTATGTTATTGATACCATATTACATCTCTATAATCCCCACATCCTAAATCCATAACACATCTGGCCTTCAAAGTTTTCAGATAAAGGATTATGGGCTTATGTTTTCTATATCTTATCTATTTATATGCTAAAAGCAAAAACAAGTAAAACCATTGCCATCAGTCAATTCCAACTCACGGTAACCCCATCTATTTATGTGTCTGCCAAAAAACTTAAACTTACTGTTGTTCATTGTTGTTCTGCCTTAAGTAGGATTTTACTATGCGTCTTTGATGATAGAGTTCATTTTTTCTGTGTTTCTAAGACCAATGTAAAATTTGTGCTTTTAAAAATAACTGCCCAAAGTATATAAGTGCTGAACACATATAAAATGTTTGTATTTACATTAAATCTATTTTTAAATGAATCAGCTGTAATTAAGTACAAATATGATATGCAGATGAACTGATTTTAAATGGTTCACACCCTAAAATGTATATAGTACAAATATCCTCTTTGTATCAGTTTCTCTAGTGTCTACCTAGTGAGCTGACTCTAGAAAAGAGACAGCAGCAGTCATCATACTTTAAGAATCAAGTAGCTTGTATTTAAATGGTAGTAAAAATTCCCTGCCTAAATTACTTACCCCATTTCCTGTTTTACCAGCAACCATGCAGCATGCTGTAGGCCATTTAGTCACACCCAGAAAGAAAAGAAAGAGGGGGAAATGTTCAGTGAAATTAAGTTCCAATATCATTACTGAAGTATTTTAACTAATTAGCTAATGAAACTCCCCTTTTTCATTACTGTTTAAAAGGTGGCAGTGACCTCAATCTAAATCAGCAATGTGGTAACCCCTCATCACACCCCGTAGTAAGGCTGATTAGCTGTGGCCTAGGAATGCAACAATGGTATCCCCTGCTTCCTACAGATTTCTATTTCTCACTAATGGAGTATGAGTGTTTCTAACATGGGTAGGTTAACCATTTAAAAAAATATATCTTTCTATTTCATGGGGGAAGGCCCAAAATGACTAGGACATATTCTCTCAAACATAGAATTGAAGGCCTCAGTTTTGTTTTCTTTTGTTTTTAATTAGAGAAAACACATTTTTAACTCTATCTAGTTAATGAGATCCATGTTTATGTTTTCGGAGTAAAATACACTTTGAAATACAACAAAAACTAAGAAGGATGGATGGGTGAATAAATGAATAGCTAGTTCTGGTGAGGCACTGTGGGATAAAGCACTGAACCACAAGGATGGCGGTTCAAATTCACCAGCCACTCCTCAGAAACACTATACAAGGTCGCTGTAAGTTGGAACCGACTCAAAGGCACTTATCAACAACAGATATATAATAAAAGGAGCCCTAGATCCTTCAATATGCTGTCTGCAAGAGATACATCAAAAAGATGGAGACAGCCTAAATGCCCATCCACAGAAGAATGGTTAGACAAACTTTGGTACATATACACAATGGAATGCAACTCAAAATTGAAAAATATAGATGACTCTGCAAAATACCTCACAACATGGATGAAGCTGGAGGACATTAGGCTGATTAGTCAATCACAAATATTGTAAAAAGTTAAGAAAAGTTTTTCTTGATAAAAGAAACAATCTATGATGGTTATGGGGGGAGGGAAATTATTCACTGGATAGAGGGTAGACACATGTTAACATGGGTGATAAGGCAGACAATACACCACATGAGGGAGGCTAACAGAAGAAAACTGAAGGTACAGGAGACACGGGGAGGAATGCAACGTTAAAGAAAATAGTGGTAAATACCGTTAACTGTTGGTAATGGAAGGGATTGCAATCATTGTAATGAAGCAAAGTGTGTGATTTGCTGAATGCAAAACTGACAATCTCTGTATAAAACCTTCACTCAATTCACAATTAAAAGTTTACATTAAAAAATAGATAAATAAAAGGAGCCCTGGTAGCGTAGTGGGTTGTGAGTTGTGTAGCAAACTGCAAGATCAGCAGTTCAAATCTACCAGCCAGAGAAAGATGAAGCTTTCTGTTCTGGTGAAGATTTACAGCCTCAGAAACCCTATACAGGGTCGCTATAAATCAGAACCAAACTCCACAGCACACAACCACCACCACCACCAGATATATAATAAAACAAATACAGATTGCAACAATTGTACAATCTAGGTGGGTACAGGTGTGCTCACTGTAAAATTCATTCAACTTTTCTGTATGAAAAATTTCATAATAAAATATTAGGGAAAAGTTAAAAAAAAAATTAAAAAAAGAATGGGGGATCTCACTACCCACAGGAAAAAGAGACAGGAGTGGAGTGCATCCTTTGGACCTTGAGATCCCTCCATGCTGAACCTCGGTGACCCAGGAGACAGGTCTGTGACACCAGAGCAGTATCAGAGGAGCAGCAGCAGCAGAACCAAGAGCCAGAGCACTAGAGTGATGGGCTTCCAAATCCACAGAGGAAGGTGAGTGCCTTTAGGGTACCTCCAGGCACTTAATTAGAGAACCTAGGTTTGCTGACCCAAGGAACCAGAGCCAAACGCCTTCAGATTGAGGATTAGAGCAGAGTGGATTGTCCTCTGATTTGTGAGGTGCCCCAAAAGAGCTTTGTAGCATTGCCTGAGCAGGGCAGAGGCCAGGCCTAGGGATGGAGGGCCAGAGCAAGGCAGCCTGAAGGCATGGCTAAGAAGAAGCTATCCTGACCGAATTGTTTCGTTTCTCAGTTCTGTTGTGGTGCTGTGGGGTATAATGTGCTGAACTGCAAGGTTGGTTTGAGCCACAAGATTGATGGTTCAAGCTCACCAGCCACTCCTTGGAAACCCTACATGGGGTCACTATGAGTTAGAACCGACTCGACTACACATAACAACAACAACAACAACACTTGAGTCTTGTATGCTCAGTGATTCCATTGTTACCCACACAATGAGTTATCAAACCCAACTGAGTAGAGTGCTGCGGGAGAGCTGGTTGGTATCAGATTTGGTAAAGAAGGTTATAGAGTCAAGGCGTATGAAACCTCAACCTTATAGGAACTGGCCTTGGGCTGCTGATTCTCTTTGTTCCCTCTTGTGACACCACCTCTGTCTTTTGTACAGAGTCCCTGAGAGGCACAAATGGTTAAGCCCTCAGCTGCTAATTGAAAAGTTGGTAGTTGTTCAAAGCCATCAGAGGCAACTCCAAAGAAAGGGCTTGTGCTCTGCTTCCAAGAAATCCTATGGAGCACATGGGGTCTCTATCTGTTAAAGTGGACTCGAGGAACTGGCTATTGGAATTCTAGAGGCCATCTACCCCTTCTTTGAGGTGACTAAAACCCTTCTGCTTTTTTCTCTCCTCCTGAGGCAAAACTCTGTTCACTTCCAGGTGATGCCTTCCTCTGATTATAAAGTAAGGCAGAACCAGAGGTTGCCAAGGGAAACCAGATAACCATGTGTCACATGGAAAATTAAATCAAATGTCTTCCTTCAGTAACAAAGACTTGCTGAAGGGTTTTTCTTTCCTGGTCCTCTGTAAGTCTCTTGCTCCAGCATGCAAGAGAACTGGACAGAGCGATTCACACAGGGGACTGGGGTTTGTGAGAGCAGCCTGAATGGAAAGTCACTGCTGCTCAATAAGTCAATTTTTACTACATGCTAATAACACCCTAGACCTGCTTCTGCTGAGGAAAAAGAAGTACTTGCCTCCCTTTCAGGCTACCACGATAATATTAACGAATGTTCTACTCCTTAGTTGGTGGAACAATCCATTCTCTAGGGTAAGCAATTTAATTCTTCTTCCCCACTAGGACCAAATGGCAGTAAAACGATCAAGTTTAATCAAATGATACCAGAGGCTATATGTCACCTCCTGAAAACTCAGGAGCCACACAACTTAATTCTAGCTCTTTTGTTGTTTTGTTTTGTTAAGTGCTGTTGAGTCGATTCTGACTCAGTGACCCTGTATAGGGTTTCTGAGTAGCAGTCGGTAGGTCTGAACCGCCAACCTTGTGCTGATCCTATAGCACCTCAACAAGAATCTTAGTTCTACTATAAGCTACTGGAAAATTCTAGGCAAGCCCTAAATGGAGCAGTTGAATAACATGCACTGATCACACACACACACACCATAGAAGGTCTCTGTCCAGAAATGGCTTTTGAGCTTACAGTTCAGAGCTGGGAGTTCATCAAACACCAAACAATGAGAAAAGGTGACAGAAAAGGAGTCAGGGATTGAGGTAGATCCATGCAAAGTGACAGAAAGAAAGGGCAGAGAGAGAATAAGAGAAAATGAGAGACACACATTAAAAAGAGCACACTGAGAAACAGCAACTCAGTGAAACTGGAGTTTAGGGTACATGCATAAATGAAAGCAGAGAGTCAGCGGACAGAGATGAAACTGGAAAGGTGAGCAGGTCTTGAGTACCAAGCAAGGGCATGAAACCATACATAATACAAAAAGTACCACTTTTCAATATATGAGGGGACTTCAGAAAGTTAGAGGAAAAACTGAATCTAAAGATAAAAATATAAACTTTATTCCTCAATATAAGCTGCATCAAGTTCAAGACATTTTTATAAACTATGATACCAGCCTTTTAATCCAGCCCTAAACCTTAGGAATTGAATGAAGAAAACGGGTGCCCTTTAAAGACTTTCTAACATTGGAAAACAAAAAGAAGTCAGAAGGAGCCAAATCAAGACTGTAAGGTGGATACCTAAGGATTTCCCATGGAAACTATTGCAAAACTGCGCTTGTTTGATGCGGGGCATTAGTGGGAACGTTGTTGTAGTGGAGAACTGTCTGGGCATTTTTCAGCTAAAGTTTTGACCAACTTTCTCAAAACACTCTTAGAATAAACACACATTTTCATTATTTGGCTCTCCAGAAAGTCTACAAAATGTGTTGAACATCCCAAAGAACAGTTGTCATGACCTTTGCTCTTGACCAGTCTGCTTTTGCTTTGACTGGACTACTTCCACCTCTTGATAGTCGTTGCTTTGATTGTGTTTCGTCTTCAAGATTGTACTGGTAAAGCCATAATGCATCTCCCATTGCAATTCTTCCAAGAAATGCAGCAGTATCTTGATATTACACGTGTAAACTTTCCACTGAAAGTTATCCTCTTATCTGCAGCTTATCAAAGCACAACCATTTTGGCACCCATCAAGTAGAAAATTTGCTAAACTTTAATTTTTTGGTCAGAATTGTGTAAACTGAACTATTTGAGAGGTCTATGGTGTTGGCTGCTGTTTCTACTGTTAATCGTCAGTCCTCTTCAATTAGGGCATGAACAAGATTAATTTTTTTCCTCCCAAATTGATGTGGAGGGTTTGCTGCTGCTGGCTTTACCTTCAGCAGCCTCTCATTCCTTCTTAAAAACAAGTTACCCATTTGTAAGCGGCTGATTTCTTGGGGGCATTGTCCCCATCAAAGCATCAATGATTTCACCATTCTTCTATCCAAGTTCCTCCATAAATTTGGTATTTGTTCTTGCTTCAATTTTAGAAGAATTCATGTTGCTTTAATAAGGCTCTTTTCAAACGGAAATTTTATCCTTCTTAGTAACTCAAACTACATCGTGTTCAGACATGTTATACACCAAGTTGATACAAGTTAATTTTGGTTAAAAAAAAGAAAAGAAATCCATGCATTCCTCCCCATTCCACTGTCAAATGTGCATTTCCATAAGGGTTCCATGAATGAACACCCCCCCCCATACACAAAGCACAATGGCAGTCCAAAGAAGGAATGCTATTGGATCTTTGCACCTTCTGTAACCTGTCAAGTCAGAATACAGAACTATTGTTTTCACACTACTGTTTTTCCTATGTGGCAGTTTAAGGGAAGAATAAACTATTTCTCTATTACACATGGGAAAATAAGAGTTTCAGAAAGTCATGTTTCAGAAAAGTGACAGAATGTGCTCAGCCTGGTTTTCTCATTTTTGTCACCTGCCCGACCTGACTGAGTCTGTGGATCCTGTTGGTGAAAAACAGATCAAGAGTCAGTATCTGCCTCTAAACAGCTGTGTGGTCCATTGCAAGGTGGTTTCTCTCTCTGGGCTTTGGTTCCTCAACTGTAAGATGAAAGGATTCTACACTTAATTATTTGGGGGGAGCACCTCCTATGTGGTGAGATCTTTGCTGAGAATGAAAGACCCAGTCTCTGCCCATAAGAGACTCATGCGCTAGAAGAGAATAAGAGAAAGTGGACAGTAATGAAAATAGTGGGTGCTGTAGGATCCCTGGTGGCACAATGGTTAAACAGTTGCCTCGTAACTGAAAGGTTGTCAGTTCGAACCCAACAAGTAGCTCAGTGGGAAAAGGACCTAACAATCTGCTGCCATAAAAACCACAGCCTAGGAAATCCTCTGGGCCAGTCCTACTCTGTCACACGGAGTTCCAATGAGGTGGAATCAACTTGTAGGCACCTAACACCAATGACAGAGGGTGCTGCTGCGATGAAGCTAAACTTAGGGAGCACAGCTGAGGGGACCCCAGCTCAGTCTTGCCAAGAGAAGTGACACCTAATCTGAATCATAAAAAATCAGTTACTTAAAACTGAGTAAAGAAGGAAACCATGTGGCAAAGGCCAGGAGGTGCAGGAAGTACGGTTCCGGAGTTCAGGGAAAGAGGTAAGGGTTTTGTGCCCATGCTAAGGGTTTTAAATGTAAACTTAAAGCAATATGGTAATACAGATGGATTTTAAGCAAGGAAGTGGCATGATCATATTGTCTTTAGGAAACCTTACTTTGGTGACTGTGTGAAATGGCGGTACCGGGGGAGCTGCAGAGGAGCAGAGAACTTTAAGAGAAGATGAGGACACAGAACGGGCAAGACTTGGTGGTTCACAGTGATGCTGGGATTTCTAAATTACCACAACCGCACCTTCAGACAAGAAGCTCGTGTGCTTTGGTAGGTTATGGTGGGTTGCTAACCACAACGTTGGTGATTCAAATCCACCAGCCACTCCTGGGGAGAAATACGAGGCTGTCTGCTCCCACAATGATTTACAGTCTCGGAAACCCTATGGGGCAATCCTACTCTGTTTTACAGAGTTTCTGTGTTCTTACAGAGTCTCATGCATCAGAATCGACTCCATGGGAGTGAATAGATGGACTCTTCAAAATCTAAAATGTGTTTTGAATCCTATACACATCTTGGACTCATTAAAACAACAGAGTAACACAAATACAGACTTGTATCAATAGGGAAATGGATAGCCGTAAGCATCAGCAGTACCCTCTGCTCTCTCTTCATCATCCTTAAACACACACAAAACACAGATACACATTTTACATGGTTTTCTTGCACCGAAATAGCCAGTTAGGAGCTGGTTTCAAAAGGGAGGTGAGTACAACAGAAACTCTTCCTTCTTCCCACCCAATGCAGAACTTAGGCTGGTCTCCTCCTCCATAGTCTCCTCCTCTTCTATCCGTCAGCTTGCTACAGCCTTGAACCTTTGCCTCCCCAGGGCCTACTCCTCAACCTGTGTCAGGGATGGTCTCGAGCAGTGTCTGTAGTGGCAGAAAAGAGGAAGGGAAACTAACCTCCTATAACAACTGCTTGGCCTATGTCCTCCTATAACACCCACTTCGCTAGGGCAAAGACTCCTTCACCACCATCTCCTCACCTCCACACCTCCCCATCTTGCTCCCATTGCTTTTCTCCAGAACCTCTGATGCCAGGCTCGTGAGGAAAGGGCTGTGACAGATTGCATGGCTCCCTGATAAATAAAACTTGTCAGTCATCTTTAAAAACCCACCCAACAGAGCTGAACACAGGAAAATGAAGTGAGACATAAGAAGACCTTCTCACTCCATGTTTCTTCGCTACTGTTAGCAATAAAGAAAACCTACGTATAGCCCCCAAGTCCTGGTGTGACACTGTGGGCTAATGCATCAGGCTGTAAAGTCATTTGAACTGCAAGGCTGGTGGTTCAAGCTCACCAGCTGCTTCTTGGAAACCCTATACAAGGTTGCTATGGATTGGAATTGACTCAACAGCACTTAACAACAACAAGTAGAGCCCCACTATGGCACCACTGTTGTTGCTTTACGTAGTATGATAGTTAAGGTTTTGTGTCAGCTTGGCTGAGCCAGGATCCTTAGTGGTTTAGCAGTTGAGATGTAGTTATCACCTTCAAGATGAGATGTAATATAATATCATCAGCCTTGATCTGATGTAATTATCCAAAGTGTTGTAAATCCTCACTTCTAACAAGGTCAGATGCAATCCACAGGATTATGTTGCATTTTGAGTCAATCTCTTGGGAGATATGGAGAGTGACCTCTGCCACCAAGATAGAAGAGGCGGGGGTGGAGTGCATCCTTGGACCTGTGGTCCCTGTACTGTGAAGCTCCTAGATCCAGAGGAAGACTGAGAGCAAAACACATGGAGAACTCCAAGGAATGCTGGGCCTACAGATGCTGAAAGGAGACAAGGGCTTTTCTCCTGAGCTGCTTGTTTAAGTCATCCACTTGTGGCATTTCTATTATAGCAGCACTCGATAACAAAGACAGGTAGTATTTATAAGATTGGGTATATCTGCTTTCTTGGACAAGGTAAGAGAGGACAAGCAAGAGCAGGTCAGCAAAGACAGAAAGAATCTGCAGGGTTGAACTAGGTTGTATAGTTCTACTAACCCAGTTCTCAGGAGAAATACTATAAAGGATTTGATTGAAAATAATCACAATTAGACATTATCTGCTTAGGGGGTTGTCAGAAAAGGCAGAAAGAACATCTGCAATAGATGAAAGGCTCCAGGATACACAAAAATCAAGACAGAAATGACTATTTTATCCTGCTAAAAAGAAGACAATATCACAACTGAATTTCAGATAATGCTAGAGTTAATATCAGTGAAGCAAAGACTTCTCAACAAACACCTGTTGGAAACAGGGCGTGACCAGAGAGGTGCAAATATATTTCCTCCTAGAATTTGATTTTAGAGAACTACCATCCTCAATGAAACTAGTATCTTGGTCAACATAAAGTGAATTTGCAGATTCAATTTCAATAGTCACAAACACAATTTTATTTAAAAAAATATGAGCAAGTAAAAGAGCTTATAAAAGTTACTTTACATTTTCAAATAACAAGGAGATAAACTAATTGTTAATTTCTGAAAGTGGTAATTGTTGAAAAAGGTATCTTCAAGCAAATAACTCAACTCTACATTACAAAGAGAACTACTTAAAAAAGTATTCCATGTTATCATAGAAATATAAGAACAGAAGATTTCATGTGTTGAGATTGATACGTACTAAACTTAGTCTTACGATTCTTAGGAATTTAACTGATTACATCTGTGGAAAGAGATGATGGAGAAGTTCAATATCATTCATCAGAACAAGACCAGGGGCTGTCTGTGGAAGAGACCAGCAGATGCTCAAATGCAAGTTCAAGTTGAAGCTGAATCAAATTAAAACAAGGCCATGTGAGCTGAATTATGACCTGGAGTATATTCCTCCTGAATTTAGAGACCATCTCAAAAAATGATTTGATGCATTGAATACTAATGACTGAAGACCAGACAAGTTGTGGGGTAACATAAAGGACATCATATGTAAAGAAAGTCCTGGTGTGGCACTGTGGGTTAATGCGCTGGACTGCAAAGTCAGTTTGAACCACAAGGTAGGCAGTTCAAGTTCACCAGCTGCTGCTTGGAAACCCTATCTATACAGGGTCGCTATAGGTCGGAACTGACTCGATGGCACTCAACAACAACAACATAGAAGGAAAGCAAAAGGTTATTAAAATGATGGGAAAGGAAAAAAAGACAAAAATAGGTGTCAGAAAAAACTCTAAAATTCTTGAACATAGAGTCGCTAACGCAAATGGAGGAATGAAGAAGTAAAAGAGCTGAACAAAAGACTTCAAAGGGCAGCTAGAGAAAACAAAGTATCGCATAGAAATGTGCAAAGACTTGGAATTAGAAAAGCAAAAAAGAAAAATACAGCTAGCATTTTTCAAGCCCAAAGAACTGGAGAAAAAAATTCAAGCCTCTATTAGCAAAACATTCAACAACACAGGGTCCATCAAAAGATGATGGAAGGAATACATAGTTACTGTACTAAAAAGAAATGGCCAATGCTCAACAATTTCAGAAGGTAGCGTATGATCAAAAACCAATGGTATTGAAGGAAGAAGTCCAAGTTGCATTGAAGGCATTGGTAAAAAACAAGATTCCAGAAATGGATGGAAAACCAATTGAGATGTTTCAACAAACAGATGCAATGATACATGAGCTTACTAGTCTGGGCCAAGAAATTTAGAAGACAGCTACCATCAGTCTAAGGCCGATTACTATGAGACTGAGGTCAGTCATGCCCCCAGCCTCCAACCTCCCTTACCAATTCTCCCCACAGCACCCTTTACTTCCCAGCTGGGATTGATAATTCATTGCAGTGGGCACACAGAATTTACAGACCCTACTCACAATTATGGGCTATATTACAGAAGTTAACATGTTACAATTCTAGATCAGAAATGCTCAAGACATAGTTCTGTGGTCAAAACACCCTCTTCACAGTTAGACCTGTGAGCAGGCCTCTCTCTGGTCCTTGGCCTCTCAGTCACGTGGGTCCCTTAGCCTCTGCTCTGCTCAATAATGTTACAAAGTTCTTTTAGGGCTGCTGATAAATGCCCAAAGAGTACATCACTCCACTATAAGCCTCAGCCTGAAGGAGCTCAGCTCTAGCTCTATGGGCCAGCAAACTTAGGTCCCCCAGTTAAGTGCCTGGAGGCACCCCATTCCACAAGACCCAAAGGCATTTGACTTTACTCGTTCTGTGTGGGCTGGGGAGCACACCATCTGTCTCATGCTCTGGTTCTTGGTTCTGCTGCTTCTGTGGTGTCACAGCTTCCTGTTCCTGAATCAAGAATGTCCAATACACAGGTATCTCATGGTCCAAAGAATGTGTTCAACTCCTAGCTCTTCATTCCTGATGGTGGTGAGATGCCTCCTCCTGCTGCTGAGATGGCTCACTTTATACACCACAGAATGGTTGGTAAAGTTGACCAATCCCCACATTAGAGTTCCAAGTTTCTAAAATCACAATTAGCTCTGTTAGCAACTAATCACAACTGAATTATAAATTACCATCAGCATTTCCCCTCACCTTCTCTTACCAAGATCCATCAGGAAAAGAGTAAATATACTCAATATGCATACACCCAATGAGTCAGAACTGACTCAACAGCCTTACCAACAATCACCACCACCCAGTCATTTAGTGGGAGTTACAAAAGCTATGGTGACAAGAGCCGTTTCAAATAATTCATGGCACCAGATGGTATCCGACGGATCTTGCTGAAAGCAGAGGATACCAGAAAGATGTTTACTTATGTTTTATTGACTATGCAGAGGCATTTGACTATATGAATCACAGCAAATTATGGATAACATTGTGAAGAAAAGCAATTCTAGAATACTTCATTGTGCTTATGTGAAACCTGAACTAGAGGTAGTATATTCAAACAAAACAAGGTGATATTGTATGGTTTGAAATCAGAAAAGGTATGCACCAGGGTTGTATCCTTTCACCATACTTATTCAATCTGTATACTGAGCAAATAATCTGAGAAGCTGAATACATGAAGAAGGATATGGTAGCAGGATTGCAGGAAGATTCTTTGCAATATGTAGATGACACAACCTTGTTTGCTGAATGAAAAGATGACCTGAAGAACTCATTGATGGAAATCAAAGACTACACTTCAATATAAAGGAAACAAAAATCCTCACATCTGGACCAATAAACAACATCATGATAAAGACAGAAAAAACTAAAGTTGTCAAGGATTTCATTTTACTTGGATATACAATCAATGTCCATGAAAGCAGCAATCAAGAAATCAAAAAATGCATTGCACTGGGAAAATCTGTTGCAAAAGACCTTTTTAAAGTGTTAAAAAGATATCACTTTGAGAACTAAGATGTGCCTGATCCAAGCCATAGTATTTTCAATACGACAATTAATAAGAAAAGCTGATATTTGTGAATTGTGGTATTTACAAAGAATATTGAATATACCCTGAACTGCCAGAAGAACAAACAAATCTGTCCTGTAAGAAGACTGCACCTGACAATAGCAACATACCTACACAAGCAACTGACAACCTATTAGCATTAACAGAGACTAGTAAGTTAGTCAGATGCAAGATAAACATTAAAACACATATACACAAGCTACTTTCCTAACAACAAATTTTGTATGGATTGAACTGTGTCCCCCCCACCACACCCCAAAGATATGCTGAAATCCTGATACCTGTAAAAGCGACCTTGCCTGGAAATAGAGTATTTGAAGATGTTATCAGTTAATATGAGGTCATATCGGAGTAGGGTGGGTCCGAATTCAGTCATAACACTGTCCTTATAAAACAGGAGAGACACAGGCAGACAGAGGGAAATTGGCAATATGATTCAGTTGTGCTGTGGCTATAAGCCAAAGAATGCCTGGGACCCAGACAAAGATTTTTCCCTTGAGCCTTCTCTCCTTAAACCCTGAATTTGTAATACTACTAGCCTCCAGAACTATAAGACAACAAATTTCTGTTGTTAAAGCTACCCACTTTGTTATGGCAACTTGAGGAAACTACTACGCAAATAAAACATTATGGGGATGTAAACTATCATATAATTCATGATAAAACATTAAAAAAAAATTATAGGGGAAAAAAAGACCCTACTCAGATTGTAACTAAAATTAAAAACTGAAACACATAGAAGCCAATTTAAGAAACGTGTTATTAAAAACAGTAAAACAATTAGAAGACTTAAATACTCGAAAAAATGTAGAGAAATTTATTCTTAGATGAAAAGTTTCAAAAAGTCAAAAGTTTATGTTAACTGAACATAAACCAAGGTAAAAGGCAAATTGCAGCTTGGAAGAAATAAAGCAGACAAAGAATTAACAGCAATTATATCCAAAGCCTGCCCATCTTCCAGTATGGAGTGTAGGTCTACTTCCAGCTCATTTGCCTCAGTCACTTTATCTCGTTTCAGGACATGTGCAGATATGGTC
>NW_006408632.1:10771514-10772513 GCF_000296735.1 Chrysochloris asiatica
AGGCTGTAAATCTTTACAGGAGTAGAAAGCCTCATCTTTCTCCCACGGAACAGCTGGTAGTTTCGAACTGCTGACCTTGCGGTTCACAGCCCGATTCATAGCCACTACGCTACCAGAGCTCCTTGCAGATGTTGTTAGGTGCTATTGAATCAATTGGCTTCAACTCATTATGACCTCATCACACATAATGGAAGGAAACACTGCCTAATCACGACCATTGGTATGTTTGAGTCCATTGTTTTGACTTTTGTGTCAATTTGTCTCACTTAGGGTTCCCTCATTTTTGTGATTGGTCTTCCCTGATAACATGTCCAAACTAACAACGCTGAAGTCTACACCATTTTTGCTTCTAAGGAACATTCTGGTTATATGTCTTTTAAGGCTAATTTGTTCAAACTCTTGCAATCTGCAATATATTCAGATATTTTTTCTTCCTTTTTTACTGTTCAGTTTTCATAGGCATATGTTGTTAAATTGTTGCTAAATAACTTCCAATCAGTTCTGACTCATAACAACTCAGTACAGGATTTCCAAGGAGTGACTAGTGAATCTGAACCTCCAATTTTGTGGTTCAAACAGACCTTGTGGTCCTGCTCTTATCCTACAGTGCCACACCAGGACTCCCATATGCATGAGATCATTAAAAAGACCATGGTTTGGGTCAAGTGACTCTGAGTCATCAAAGTACCAAGTTTGCTTTTTAAAACTTTAAAGAAGTCTTTTTGCAGCAGATTTTCTCACTGCAATACTTTGCTTTCTTGATTGCTGCTTCCAAGGATGGTGATTGTTGATCCATATAAAATAAGAAGCAGACAACTTCAATTTCTTCTTCTACCACTCGTCTGTCAGTTTGTCATACTACGGTGGCTTGTGTGTTGCTATGATGCTAGAGGGTATGCCAACAGGGTCACCCATGGTGTGAAGGTTTCAGCAAAACTTCCAGACTGAAATAAATTAGGAAGAATGGTTTGGTGATCTACTTCTGAAAATGAGGCAATG
>NW_006408632.1:10801629-10802660 GCF_000296735.1 Chrysochloris asiatica
AGACTTTACCAAAGCAGATTGCCACATCTTTCTTCCAAAAAGCAGCTGGTGGTTTTGAACCATCGACTTTTCTGTTGATAACCAAACACTGAACTACTGTTCTACCAGGGCTCCTTCTTAATCATACTATTGGCTATTTTCAACAGTGAAACTGTAAACTTTTTCTTTTAATTGTGGAAATCATAAACGTTCTTGTTATATCCTAGTGTACATGTGTAGGAGCTTAAGTAGGATCTATATGAGGGGGTTTCAAAAAGGTTCATGGACAAATGGAATGAAAAGATAATAGAATTTTTCCAGGAATGTTTTGAAACCCCCTTGAACCTGTGGTGTAGAATGGTTGAATGGCTTCCTACAGTCCAGGGCTTTATTGTACAGTCCACAGGACAAAGATGAGGCTTTCTGCTCCTGTAAAGATTTACACCCTCAAAAATCCTACACAGTACAGGCTCACTATGAGTTGGAACTAACTCAATGGTATATAACAACAACACATATATATGTTCTTATTAAGTGACTTCAAGTCAATTCTAACTCATAGTGACCCAGTATGGAACAGTTTGAACAGGAGACTTTGTGGCTCAAACCAGCCTTGCAGTCCTGCACTTACCAATAGTGTGTGTGTGTGTGTGTGTGTGTATGTGTGTGTGTATCTACATATCTATATACACATATATACTTACATAAAGGCAGCTTCAAGAAGTTCATGGAAAAATGGAATTTAAAAAAGTGGAATTTTTCCATAACTTTTTGAAGGATTCTCATATACACACACAAACATTTCTCCCACAAAGTGGCTAGTGGGTTAGTACCGCCAACCTTTCAGTAAACAGCCAAGCACTTAACCACTCTATGTACCATCTCTATATAACCACTCTATATACCATCTCTATATATAACCACTCTATACACCATCTCTATATAATCACTCTATATACCATCTCTCTATATAACCACTCTATATACCATCTCTATACATAACCACTCTATATACCATCTCTATATATAACCACTCTATATACCATCTCTAT
>NW_006408632.1:10802760-10803654 GCF_000296735.1 Chrysochloris asiatica
TATAACCACTCTATATACCATCTCTATATAACCACTCTATATACCATCTCTCTATATAACCACTCTATTTACCATCTCTATATAACCACTACTATACCATCACGGCTTCTAGCAGGCCACATAGTTGAGTTTGAGTAACTTTGCTTAGTTCGCAGTTGGTAAGCAGAACTATAATTAGACCCTAGAGCAATGTGCTCATATGTTGCATTTGCTGGAAATATAGTTATAAAAGAAAAAGGATTCACCTCATCTTTTTCCAACAATTCCGTTATATTATCATTTTTTACTATAACTTTTAAATGGTGGTAGTGTTTATGTGCTGAGGAGTCAGGGTTTCCACAGTTACAAATCTTTATGGGAGCAGAAAGCCTCATCTTTCTCCCATGGAGTAGCTGGTATATTCGAACTGCTGGCCTTGCAGTTAGCAGTCCATCTCATCACTCACTATGCTACTAGAGCTGCTGGCCAGGTGCCAACAAATCACAACCATATACATATAGTCGTTTTTCAACAAGTGGTATAGTGTAAAAACAAAACAAAACAAAATAAAAAGCTGAGGAGTCCTGTTCTGGATGTTCCAGGATTCTAATACTGAGGATTCTCAAACACCAGTTCTGTGCTCACAGAGGCAAGTTCTCAAAGCTAATAGTTCTTAGAAGATGAATTTGGTTTGCTGCATGGATACAGTCATGTCCTGTGAATGGTTTTAATAGTAGCAGCCCTGTATCTAAACATAGTATATTTACCATCCCCTGCCCAAACCCCTACAGCATGTGTATTCCAAGGCGGTCTCCCATCCAAGTAGTAACCAGACCCAACCCTGCTTAGCTTCAGAGATCAGGTGCATTCAGGGTAGTATGGCCATAGACAAGATAGTAGAAGAACTGATGCCTT
>NW_006408632.1:10803959-10822368 GCF_000296735.1 Chrysochloris asiatica
TTATGAGTCGGTTCCGACTCGATGGCGCCTGACATGCCCAAACCCCAAAAAGAGTTAATGAAAGACCCTTAAGAGATGGAGATAGTGTTTTTGGTAATTTTGTATGTTTTACAATGTCTCATTTCGAAAATTTATAAAAATATACTTTTCATGGATATGGGCCACATAGAGATTAAAGTAGTTCTAAACAACTAACGTAGCCAGAAATGTTGACAAATTCTGCAAATCTTCAGTAAGCTCAGAAAAGACTTGTAAGACAGTGTTGACTTTAAGTGAGTCTTACAAGGTGGATGAGAGAGCACAAAAATTTATTTTGGTGAGGTTCCATAAAATTAAAACCAGAAAAGCCATAGAAAATAGGCCCCAAAAAAGCAGAAAATACGGATGCTGCATCAGATTAATATGACTGAAGACAGCAAGTTCAGATCCACACTCATAATATCAGCTTGAAAATGTAGCTCTCTATAACTGAAGTCAAAACAGTTTTGTAGAATTCTGTTCAACGGACCGAGTATCTTTAGGAAACGTTGTCTTTTAGAAAAAGAAGCACATCAATCAATGCTGTTATTGTTGGGTTCCACGTTGTCAATCTTGACTTATAACTACCCTGTATAGGGTTTCTGAGGAGCAGCTGGTGAGCTTGAACTGCTGACCTTTCAGTTCAAATGGCTATGCAGTCTGGTGCATTAACCCACAGCGCCACAACAGGACTCCTGTTCAGCTCATAGTGACCCTGTAGAACTGCCACAGGAGGGTTTCTAAGCTATGGTCTGCTGAAGCAGATTGCTGGTCTTTCTCCTGTGGAGTGGCTAGATGAGTTCAAATCACTGACATTTTGGTTAGCAACTGAGCACTTAATTTCCGTGCCAGCAGAGTTCTTTCATCAATCAATGTTGTTGTTAAGTGTTGTTAAGTCGGTTCCAACTTATAGCTACCCTGTATAGAGTTTCTGAGGCTCTACCTCTTCACCAGAGTAGAAAGTCTCATCTTTCTCTAGTGGAGCAGCTGGTAAGCTTGAACTGCCAACCTTGTGGTTCACAGTCCAGTGCTTATCATATGGAGTCACAAGAAAGAAGCTGAGATCAATGGCCCGCATTACGAGAGCCCCAATGTTGCTGTTGTTAATTATCGAGTCGATTCCCACCCATAGTGACCCTGTATAGGGTTTCTGCAGAATAACTGGTGAGCTTGAACTGCCAACCTTGCAGTTCAAACGGCTTTGCAGTCTGGCGCAATAACCAGGACTCCGCAAGAGCCCCAATAAGTACATGCACAATTTTGTTTATATGTATTTTTTGGTCAAGAGAATTCATTGCTTTCTTCAGATTTTTAATGAGATCAAAAATAAAGAAGAAAAAAAAGAGGTTAAGAACCCGCAGATTTCAGTAAAAAGCCAAAGTCTTTTGAATACTTTGGTCAGAATTTAAGAATTTCTTAAATAAAAGATGCCGCCACAGAAATGGCATTGCTCTTATTTTGTACTACTTTGCTAAAAGTGTGTAAAATTTCCAATACTTAGTGCAAAGCTTTGATTTGACAAATAAAAAAAAAAGAACATCAAGTTTCTAATTGATAAGTGGACTATTTCATACCATGTAGGAGTCCCAGGATAAAGCACTGGTCGGCAATTCAAATCCACCAGCTGCTTCTTGGAAACCCTATACAGGGTCACTATGAGTCATAACAGACTAGAGGGCACTTTAACAACAACAGGGAGCATGTAGGAGACAACATCAAAGTTGCTACAATGAGCAAATTGGTTCCCACATACTACCCTGTAGGAACAGCAAATGATCCAAAACTGATAGTACAAGACTGCCCTCTATTGATCTCAACTAATAAAGACAAGCCTATTAAGAACTATGGTTTAACTCGGGTTGTTGTTAAATGCCGTGGAGTTGGTTCCGATCCATAGTGACTCTGCATAGGGTTTGCGAGGAGTAGACGGTGAGCTTGAACCGCTTACCTTGTAGTTCAAATGGCTTTGCAGTCTGGCACATTAACCCACAGTGCTACATTAACCCACAGGACTCCCCTTCAAATCATAGTGACCCTGTATATAGGGTTTCCAAGGAGCAGCTAGTGAGTTTGAACCTCTAATATTGTGGTTCAAACCAATCTTGCAGTCCAGTGTATTAACTTGCAGCACCACCCCAGGATTCTGTAAGAACTAAGATTGTTCTAAGACTGTCTTAAAACATTTAACTTTTTAAAAAACAACTTAATGTAATGTCCTCTTTACATAAATTCAAGTTTAACCCAATGTAAGCATCAGCCTGGGACATTTGTTCTATAGTAATTTTAGTGCTGCACCATGGCATGGAATTTTAGGGGTCTGGGGAATATAAAAAAACAAAAACAAGTACTATAATAAATATTTTTCTTAATAGTATATAGAAACTTGTAGCTGAATTATTCCTATATTATACTGGCCTAAGATTCAAAGCTATTTTCATTACATTCATAATTCTTATTTGGCTATTAACTAAAACCCCTAAGCCTTACCTATATGCATAGCTTCTAAACCACTCCTGCCTCCTCCTTTAACAGGGGAGTTATTTTCTTCAACCTGAATACAAGAACTTGCATTTATTCCTTTTAAATTTCATCTTACTAGGTCTTCCCTATTCAAGATCTTTTGGAATCTTGATTCTAATACTCAGCCAGCTATACCAGTCATTCACATATGTGATGAGTATGCCCACGGTATCATCACCGATAGCAATTAGGAACAGGACAGGCTCTGCAAAGAGTCTTCAGCCCATTAGAAAATTCAGTCATTTTTGAACCCCAGTATAAATAAGAATCATCTGAGGACCTCTCAATTAAATCACAGGTTCCCAGGCCCCACCTCTAGGGATCTTTTGTTTGAAAACTATTTACTGTGTTTAAGGTCAAAGTTTACATGTTGCTGTTGTTAAGTGCCATCAAGTCAGTTGTGGCTCACAGTGACGGTGTGTAGGCTTTTCGAGGGGTGGTGAGACGCCAATTTCCATGTAAGTTATTCAGTAGTATTGGTGACATTTTTCTCCAGAGAATGAGTGTGCCATCGCTCTCACTGATGCCATCTGGTTGTACCATTTCCAGTACTCTAGCTTCACTGCCCCCTTACCTTCTGCCTTTGCTTTAGAGTTGTTTTTGGTCATTTGGTCTCATACGTTGTTGTTATATGCCATGGAGTCGGTTCCGACTCATACAGATGATTTTAAAGGTATTCATTACTCTCAGTTAATATGCTATATTTTATGAGCCAATCTCCCACATCTAGAGATTCTGATTTGTTGTTAAGAGTCGTCGAGTCGGTCCCAATTCACAGTGACTCTATGTAGGGTTTCCAACACTATAACTCGGTGCAAAAGCAGAAACCCTCAGCTTTCTTCTATAGAATGGTTGGTGGGCTTAAACCACTAACTTTGTTGTTTCCAGTCCAGTGCTTATCCTACAAACCCACAGTGGTCTGAAACAAGGTCCAGTGATCTGTTTTTAACACGATTTCCTAAGGAAATACTCAACTCTGAGAAAAAAAAGACTGCTCTCTTCCTCATTCCAGATACTACACTACCCTCAGAGAAATACTGTCCCGTCTGATACCAGTCATTAATCAGTTCCTTTTGGGAATGGCCACTCAGTCACAAATTCACCCAGCTGTCCTCACACCCTGCTCATGGTTCTTGTCCCTTTCAGGAAATTGGCATGGAAAGGAACCTGGTCAAACAACATGGTAAATTCTAATCATGCTGATGCCACTCTATATCCCAACTCTGCCAGTCTTGCCAACCTGTGAGAGGATGAATGATGAGGGCATGATTTGTCCTGAGCAAACAGGATCAATGTGTTGATGACCAATTCTTCCTGATCCTTAGTGTACATGATCCATTCCATTTGTTCCTCATTTAGAATCTTGCCTGGGTTTAAGGGTCAAGCTCACCAGTTTATAGCTAACAGGACCAACTTCCTTCACCTTTGGAAAGTTGGCACTTCCCTTGTTTGTCTGCAGTCATTTGACAAATCTTCTATCTTTTTAAAGCTTGCAACGATCTTGGAGAAAGTTACAAGTTCTTCCTGAATTTACCCTGGAATGTAAATGAACCTATTCACAGGAGCTCCACCGTGTGGAGCTTTCATTCTCCTTTACAGAGGAGCATGCTATCCACTTCAGCTTGGAGGTCATTTTCTTTGACAGAAAGGACAGAAGCACAATAGGTTTTACAGCATTCTGCTTTCTCTATAACATCCATCAGCAATATAACAACAGTTTCAAATAGCTGCTCCAGCACCTTTTTCATCTTTTCCTAGCTCAGATCATAATTCTGAGTACCCCATGTCTCCCTTTATAATTGTTCCATTAGTGGCTTTAGTTTTCTAATTATTATTCTTACTGCTCTGGGACTGCTTGTTGTTGTTGTTGTTAAGTGCCGTCGAATCGGTTCCGACTCATAGCGACCCTGAACAGGGTATCCGAGGCTGTAAATCTTTACGGGAGCAGAAAGCCTCATCTTTCTCCCGCGGAGCCGCTGGTAGTTTCGAACTGCTGACCTTGAGGTTCGCAGCCCGATTCGTAACCACTACACTACCAGAGCTCCTTCTGGGACTGCTTATATCTCCATTAATTGGACTTTTTACCTTTTCTCTATTTCTTTTGAAATTGATGTCAGGTTGGCAGAAAAAAAGTTGCTAATTGTTAGAGCTGAATAATATGATTATATATATGGGTTCATTAAGCCAGCCTCAATACCTTTGAAATTTTCCCAAAGAAAATGTTAATAAATATAGCATGTTTAAGTGCTGTTGAGTTGTTTCCGACTCATAGCAACTCTGTATAGGGTTTCAGAGGAGCAGCTGGTGGTCGAACCGGCAGCCCTGTGGTTCATAGTCCAGTGCTGATACTATAGCACTATACCAGGAATCCAAATGTAGTATATAAATAAATAAATATGCAGGGGATAGGCAGAGATAAAGTATTTTTCCCTCTAAGCATTCTTTTATTAGTTGAGATAATTTCATTTAAACTCTGAATTGCATTTTCTCTAAACTTCCCAAGCCTTTTTAAAGTCATCTTTCTACCTAGATTCCTATGCCATGGAATTGTTGTTGTTAGGTGCCGGCAAGTCGACTCTGACTCATAGAGACCATATGCACAATAAAACACTGTCTGGTCTTGCACCAGCCTCACAATTGTTATGTTTGAGACCATTGCTAGCGTCACCATATCAGTCCATCTCGTTAAGGGTCTTCCTTTTCCCACTGACCCTACACTTTACCAAGAATGATGTCCTCCAAATAATGTGTCCAAAGTATGAGAGAGAAAGTCTCTCAATCCTAGCTTCTAAGTTGTATTCTGGCTGGACTTTTTCCAACACAGATTTGTTTGTTCTTCTGGTAGTCCATGGTAAGTAATTTCAATATTCTTCTCTAACACCATAATCCAAATACATTGATTCTTCTACAGTCTTCCTTTTTCATTGTCCAACTTTTACATGGAAATGAGGCAACTGACAATACCACAGCTTGGGTCAGGTGCACCTTAGTCCTCAAATTGTTATCTTTCCTCTGAAACATTTTAAAGTGGTTTTGTGCAGTAGATCTGCTGCCCTAATACAATGTATCCTTTGATTTCTTGACTGCTGCTTTCATGAGTGTTGACTGTGGATCCAAACAAAATGAAGTCTTCAACAACTTCAATCTTTTCTCCATTGATCATGTTATTTCTTGGTCCAGTTGGAGGACTTTTGTTTTCTTCTCAGTATGGATTTCTTGAGGCACACGCCATGCTGAAGGTTGAGGTCTTTGATCTTCATCAGGAAGTACTTAAATTTCTCTTCATTTCCAGCAAACAAGGTTGCATCATCTGCATATCATAAATTTTTAACAAGTCTTCCTCCAATCCTGATGCCAAATTCTTCTACATATAATCCAGCGTCTTGGATTTGCTTAGCATATGGCAGGAATTAGTATGGTGAAAGGATACCCTGGTACACACTGGTCTTAACCATTTTTAAACCATTCAGTATTCCCCTCTTCTGTTCTATCAGCTGCCTCTTGGTCTGTGTACAGGTTCCTCATCAACATAATTAAGTGTTCTGAAATACTCATTTGCAATGTTATCCATAGTTTGTCATGATCCACACAGTTGAAAGCCTTTGTATAGTCAACAAAGCACAGGGAAACATCGTTCTGGAATTCTCTGACATTAGCAATAATATCCTTAGTTCCAAGAGCTCTTCTGAATTTCAGGCAGTGCCCTGCCGATGTACCAGTTTTGTATTATCTTCAAATCAGTTTTGAATTGTCTTCAGCAAATTTTATTTGCATATGATATTAATGATATTGTTTGATGATTTCCGCATTCCATTGGATTACCTTTCTTTGGAAGAGCACAAACATGGATTTCTTCCAATCTTTTGGACAGGTAGCTGTCTTCCAAATTTCTTGGCATAGATGAGTGAGCACCTGTGTCTTCAGTGCTGCATGAGTTTGTTGAAAGATTTCAGATTATATTGCATCAATACCTGGAGCCTTGTTTTTCATCAATGCCTTCAGTAAAGCTTGAGCTTCTTTCTTCAGTATCATCATTTCTTCATCACGTCATGGAGTAATGACTACCTTTTCTTTGAAATACTTGAAATCCACCCATTTAAAATCTAGAATATATTCTAATTATGTATGCCCCTTCTTCACTTCCTACTAGAAATACAATTTTCAAAGGTTATCAGTTTCTCATTTATGGCTGAATTCATCCAGTCATCCATTAGGACAGTGGTTCTCAAAGATTGGTCCTTGTACCAGCATCAGCATCAACTAGGAGCTTGTTAGAAATGTAACCCCTGGGCCCTACCCTGACCCACTATATCAGAATCTCTAGGGATGGACCCCAGAAACTCTCCAAGTGAGTCTTATGCAAGTGAAAGTGTGAAAAACAATACTCTAGAAGAAGCAATTCTAATCCAAAAGATGCCAGACAGTGTGCTTTTAACCAAATGTGATTCTCACCAAATATCTCATTGTTGGGGACTCCCATCATATTGTGATGATCTTGTGCCTGCAACTTATCACCCATTCTGTTGCTCAGCAGGGGACACAACATACTTCCTTTCTGTACCATCCCAGGTTTCTCTCCTTTAGATGGTCTTAAGAAGTATCCTTGCATTCTTAGGATCTCAGATATTAGTACAGGTAATATAACTTCTTGACTTATAACACTATTACATTGCTCCTTTTAAGAAGTCTGATTCTGGTAAAAAGATTTGACTTTCCACTGTTATATTCTAACGGTAAGCATCATCCCAAAAAGTCACCATGGGCTGGAGCAAGATAGTGGAGTAAGCAGACACACTGAGCTGGCCCTGTGCAATAGAGATAGGAGACACCTAGTGAAATTGATGCAGATGGTGATCCTGGAACGCTGAGCATTAGAGGACAGGGCACACAGGTGGACTGAATGCTGACTGGAAGAGGAAGCTGAATAGGAGCAGTGACAGAGAAAAAAAACAAATGTGTGGCTTATGGGCTAGCATGGAGCTACACAGCCATCCTGAGCTTTTAGGAGCAGTTGTCCATATAGTGGCCTGCAGGCAGAGGATGCAGTTGGAGGTGGGTGGCCAGGAGGTGCATTTCTCCCTTGTTCCTGTACCCTCCTGGTAGATGGGAGGTAAGGTGGGGTGTGGCCAGTGACAACCCGTCCTGCACAGCCTGTGTGCTCTGCCTGGGCTCAGTCACATGGCATAGAGACATGTTTCTGGAGGCACGTGAACTCACCCTGAACTATGCTACACCAATAGTAAACTGAGAATCAACTGCATTCACACTTCTGGTCACTACTACCTCCGGCTGGAGACAGACGGTGAATGCCTGAGAACATGCCAATATATAATCATCAATTAAATACAAACATGACACCAATCAATGTATTGGAGAAAACAGATCATTTCAGCTTACACAAAGAAACAAGACAGAATGCCTCAAACAACTCAACAAAATTCAGAGTCAGAAAACATAACACCAGAATAAGTTGTCAGCACTATCTAATAAGGAACTTGTAAGTCCAAAGATTTGTGTGGGACATTACCAAGATAAATAATTTACATGTGATAGGAATCTCAGAACAGGAAGAGAGACAAAAGTGGGGGGGGGGGAACATCATGAAAGACAAAAAGACAGCCCATTCAAGAAGCTGAACAAACTCCAAACAGGATAGATCCCAAAAGAAAAACACTAAGACATATTATAATCACACTTTTCAATACCAAAGACAGGAAAAGAATCCTGAGAGCAGCTCAGGAAAAACTAAAAATTATCTACTAAGGAGAGCTAATAGGACTAAGCTCTGATTTCTCAGAAGATATCATGCAGAGAAGAAGACAACTGAATGACACCGACAAAACTGTGAAAGAAAAAACTGCCAAGTAGGAATTATATATCCAGCAAAACTGTCCATCAAATATAAGGGCAACATTAGGTCATTTTCAGGCCCATAGAAATTAAAAGAATTTGTAAAAACCAGACCAACTTACAAAACATACTAAAGTGAGTTCTTTGGACAGACAACCAACAATAGCAGACAGCAACCTGAGATGAACACATGACAATATCACCCATAACTTAAAGCAGATATGGTGGTGGTGGTGGTTATGTGCTGTGGAGTTGGTTCCAACTCATAGCGACCCTATACAGGGTTTCCAAGTTGTAAATCTTTATGGGAGCAGAAAGCCTCATCTTTCTCCTGCAGAAGAACTGGTAGTTTCAAACTGCTGACCCTGAGGTTAGCAGACCCATTTGTAACCATTATGCTACCAGAGCACCTTTAACCCAGATATGTTATTGTTGTTAAGTGCCATCGAGTCGGTTCTGACCCATAGCGACCCTGAACAGGGTTTCCGAGGCTGCAAATCTTTACGGGAGCAGAAAGCCTCATCTTTCTCCTGCAGAGCAGCTGGTAGTTTCGAACTGCTGACCTTGCGGTTCACAGCCTAATTCGTAACCACTACGCTACCAGAACCCAGATATAGAAGTAGGCAAAGTAAAACAGACCTACAAGACTGAAAAGAGAGAACCAGAGGTGTAGTTGCAACAACAACAAAAACCGTAAAGTGAAAAAAGGGAATAATCAATCTAGCTACATAACTTCCAAATGAAGAGAAAATAAAATTTATTTCAAGAAAAAATTTAATAAATTAATTAAATTAAATCTAACTGTAACCCTAAAATTTAGACCAAGTTTTACTCCTAGCCGTAGCTCAACCCTCACCCCCAACACTAACCCTAGTCCTAACAATAAACAAAGTTCTAATAACTGAGCATAGTCCCAACCCTAACTGTCATTCCTTATTCATATCCACCTCCCCCACCCCCAAAAATAAAAAAGTCACCACAGTAATCATGAGCTATTTATTACTCTCTCTTATAATCTCGGAGTCTTGATGTGGTGCTGTAGGGTAAGCACTGGACCACAAAGTTGGTTTGACCTGCAAGGTCAATGGTTCAAACCCACCATTTGTTTCTCAGAAACCCTATATAGGTTGTATGAGTGGAACTGACTCACCAGCACTTAACAATAACAACTTGTAATCGCAAGTGTATTTTATCCAAGTTTCTATGTTGTTATATAAAATTTGAAGCCTCTAAGTAGTATGTTCCACCAGTCTTCTGTCAGTTTGTTGTAATGTGGTGGCTTGTGTGTTGTTGTGATGCTGGAAGCTATGTCACAGGTATTTTAAATGCTAGCAGGGTCACCCAAAATGGACAAGTTTCAGTGCAGCTTCCAGACTAAGACATACTATGAAGAAGGAGAAGACAGGCCACTGAATGTTTAGTCACTAAAAACCTGATGAATAGCATCAGAATATTGTCAGATATAGTGCCAGAAGATAAAAACATTATAAATAGCACCAAATATTGACAGCTATAGTGATGCAAGATGAGCTCCTCACGTTGGAAGGCTCTCAAAATATGGCTAGGGAAGAGCTGCCTTCTCAAAGTAGAGTTGACCACAATGAAAACAATGAAGTAAAACTTCTGGGACCTTCATATGCTGATGAAGCACAACATAAAATGAGGCGAAACACCTGTAAATATTCATAAAAAATCTGAATATGGAATGTACAAAGTATTGTTATTGTTGTTATACACTGTTGAGTCAATTCTGACTTATAGCGACCCTGTATAGGGTTTCCAAGGAGCAGCTGGTGGGTTTGAACCGCCAACATTGTTATTAGTAGTACAGTCCTGATCCTACAGCACCATACCAGGACTCCATATATGAATCTAAGAAATTTAGAAATTGTCAAAAATGAAATGGGAAGCATAAAGATTCTAGGCATTAGTGAGCTGAAGTGGACTGGCAATGGCCATTCTGAATCTTATAATCCAATGGTTTATTACACCAGAGATGACAAGTTCAAGAGGAATGGCATGGCAGCACATTCATCATTAAAAAGAACACTTCAAAATCTATCTACAAGTACAACACTGTCTGTAGCAGGATAATATCTATACAAGGAAGACCAATTAATACAACTATTAATTCAAATTTATGCACAAACAACTATAGTCAGTGATAATGAAATTGAAGAATTCTACCAATTCTTTCAGTGTAAAATTGACCATACATGCAATCAAGATTTATTGATAGTTACTGGTGAGTGGAGTGTGAAGGATGGAAACAAGAAGGGTTAGTAGTTGGAAACTGTGGATTTGGTAATAGAAATCATGCTGGAGATCACATGATAGAATTTTGCAAGACCAATGACTTATCCATGGCAAATACCTTTATTAAACACCATAAAAGGCAATCATTCACATGACCTCACCAGACCTCATCTGTAGGAAGACAGTAGAAAAGCTTTAATATCATCAGCCAAAACAAGGCCAGGGGTCAACTGTGTAACAGACCATCAATAGTTCATATGCAAGCTGAAGAAAACTCAAACAAGTCCACAGGAGCCAAAATAGGACCTTGAACATATCCCACCTGAATTTAGAGACACCATCCCAAGAACAGATCTGATGTATCAGATACCAGAAGAGCTGTGTCAAGACATCACACAGGAATAAAGCAAAAAGTCATTTGAAAGACAGGAAAGAAAGAAAAGACCAAAATGGATGCCAGAAGAGACTCTGAATCTTGCTCTTGAGCACAGACATGCCAAAGAGAATAGAAGAAATGAGGAAGTAAAAGAGTTGAACAGGAAATGTCAAAGGGCAGCTCAAGAAGACAAATTCAAGCATTACAGTGAAATATGCAAAGATCTAAAGTTGGAAAACAAAAAGAGGAGAACACACTCAGCATTTCTCAAGCTAAAGAACTAAAGAAAAAATTTAAGCCTCAACTTCCAATATTAAAGGATTCCATTGGCAAAATACTGGATGATGCAGAAAGTGTCCAAAGACGATGGAAGGTATATTGAGTCACTGTATCAAAAAGAAATGGTTGATGTTCAACCATTTCAAGAGGTAATGTATGATCAAGAACTGGTAGTATTGAAGGAAGAAGTCCAAACTGCACTAAAGGCATTGGTGAAAAACAAGGCTCCGGGAACTGAAGGAATACAAATTGAAATCTTTCAACAAACTGATGCAGCACTGGAGGCACTCACTCATGTATATCAAGAAATTTGGAAGACAGGTATATGGCCAACATATTGTAAGAGATCCAAATTTGTGCCCATTCCAAAGAGAGGAGACCCAGCAGAATGAGGAAATTATCTACCAATATCATTAATATCACACTGAAGTAAAATTTTGTTGAAGATAATTCAAAAATAGTTGCAATAATACATTTACAGGTAATTGTCAGAAACATGAGGGTGATCAGAAGAGGACATCAAACTAGAGGTATCATTGCTGACATCAGAAAGATCTTGGCTAAAAGCAGAGAATATCAGAGAGATGTTTACTTGTGCTTTATTGATTATGCAAAGGCTTTCGACTGTGTGGATCATGAGAAGGTCTGGATAATATTGAGAAGAATGGGTATTCCAGAACACTTAATTGTTCTCATAAGGAACTTGAACATAGACCAAGAGGCAGTCCTTCAAACAGAACAAGAGGATCCTGAATAGTTTAATATCAGGAAAGCTGTGTGCCAGGGCCCTATTCTTTTACCATATTTAATCAATCCATATGAGCAAATTATTCAAAGGGCTGGATCATATGAAGAAGAACATGATCCCGAATTGTATCCTGCATCAGGATCAGAGGAAGACTAACAACTTGTAACGTGCAAATGATACAACTGCTTGCTGAAAGTGAACAGGACTTAAAATACTGATGAAGATCAAAGTCTTCAGTTTGGATTGCACCTCAATGTAGAGGAAACAAAAACCATTACAACTGGACTGGTTATAAATAACATCATGATAAATGGAGGAAAAATTAAAGTTGTCATTGGTATATGAAAGCTGGACAATGATTAAGGAAAACCATAGAAGAATTGATACATTTGAGTTGGAGAAGAATATTGAAATGAATGGACTGCCTTAAGAACAAACAAATCTGTGTTTGAAGAAGTGCAGCCAGAATGCTCCTTAGAAGCCAGGATAGCAAGACTCTGTCTCTCATATTATCAGGAGGGACCAGTCTCTGGAAAAGAACATCATACTTGATGAAGTGGAAGGTCAGGAAAAAGAGGTAGCCCTGAAAGAAATGGATTGGCACAGTGGCAACGGTAATGGACTCAAGCATAACAACAAATGTGAAGATGGTGCAGGACCTGGCAGTGTTTGTGTTTGGTTCTGTTGTGCATAGAGTCACAATTAGTGGTAACCAACCCAACCAACTGCACCTAACAACAGTAGCTAGTGTATCTAATTAGTTTCCATATTGCTGCCTTTTGTGAATCTCTAGATACTGCCTCCATTTATTCTGTTTACTATGTCTCAGTTACTAACAAGATTTGATCAGCTAAGTACATATATTTTCTTCTCTTTGACAGTCTTCAATTTAAAGCCCTCTTAAACAGATAAGCTAGTTTCTAAAACACAGCCAGGAGATATACTCCATCCTAAACTCCATATTCTCCCATCTGATATTGTTGTTATTAAGGGCCATCAAGTCAGTTCTGACTCATAGAGACCCTGTAAAGGGTTTCCAAGGTTTTTTAAATCTTTGCCAGAGCAGAAAGCCTCATTTTTCGCCCACGGAGTGGTCGGGGGGCTCGGTTAGCAGTCCAGTGCTTTCCCCAGTTGTTGTTCCAACTCAAAGCGACCCTGTACAGAGTTTCCAAGAAGGAGCCAGTGGGTTTGAACTGCTGACCTTGTGGTTAGCAGCCCAATCTTACCCTACAGCGCCACACTTGGACTCCCAGTAGAAAATGATAAAGATCACACATTTTGGATGTTGGCTGCCACTGAGTCAACCTCTGACCCACAGTGGCTGCATGTACTACAGACAGAAAACACTGCCCAGTCCTGTGGTATCCTCATAATTGGTTACAGATCAAACTGTTATGATCCACAGGTTCTTTTTAGAAGTAGATCCTCAGGCCTTTCTTCCTAGTCTGTTTTTGTCTGGACACTCTACTGAAACCTGTTCAGCATCATAGCAACAGGCAAGTCTCCAATGACAGGTGGTAGCTGCACAGAATAACGTGCATTGGCTGTTAACTTTAACCCAGGTCTCTAACGTGAAAGGTGAGAAAATGCATCCAGACCACTGTTGCCTCATATAATCACACTAACTGCAGGTTTTCCTTCCTGTTTTTAAATGAGTGCTTTTGTAATGATGATATATGTCATAGATTGAATTGTATCCTCCCCAAAAGATTTGCTGACTGCTGAGATACCTTGAATTTACTAGATATGGCTTTTCTATCCAATGTCTTGTTAATTTCCACCAATTGATTGGGTAGGAATTGGTTAGTTTTGCCATCCAGATAGACTTAAAAGGAATCATCTCAGAAGCAGGGTCAGATGATTCCAGGACCATCAAGAAGGAAGAACATGCGAGGAGCCTGAGATCATTACCTAGAAAGGCAGCAACAGCAGAGGCAGTGGCATGGAGAGACATAGGAGCAGTGGGATCAAGCCTGGACATAGTGAAACTGAGTGCCTACGAGCAGGAGACTGGCTTGCAGAACATGCCCTTTGGGCATTCACAGACTGGTTAAAAGAGCTTTGTAAGTCTTGTTCTAATAGGACAGAGTCCAAGGGACCACATGGCTGAGAGGCCAAAGACCAGAATGAGGCATGCCTGACTGGAGAACTGCTACATCTTGAGTTTTTCTGATCCCAAATTGTACCCTGTTTATTTCCCTAATAAACCCCATAATCCATGATGTGAGCAATGATGTTCCTCGTTCCACATCCTCTTTGGAACCCAGTTTGAATTTCTGGCAACTCCCTGTATATGCACTGCTGCAATCATTTAAAAAATTATCTTCAGCAAAATTTTACTTGAAAGTGATATTAATAATAGTGTTCAATGATTTCTACATTCCGTTGGGTCAGCTCTCTTTGAAATGGGCACAAATATGTATCTCTTTCAATCAGTTGGCCAAGTCACTGTCTTTCAAATTTCTTTGCATAGATGAGTGAGCACCTGCTGGGCTGCATCAGTTTGTTGAAAAATTTCAGTTGGTATTCTGTCAATTCCTGGAGCCTTGTTTCTCACCAATGCCTTCAGTACTGATTGGACTTCTTCCTTCAACACCATTGGTTCTTAATTATATGGTACCTCTTGAAATGATTGAACATCCACCAATTCTTTTTGGTACAATGATGATGTATTCCTTCCATCTTCTTTTGATGTTACCGGCATCACTCAATATTTGCCCATAGAATCCTCCAATATTTCACATCAAGGCTTGATTTTTTTTTTCCTTCAGATTTTTCAGCTTGACAAATGCTAAGCATGTTCTTCCCTTTTGGTTTTCCAACTTCTTGAACTTTTCTATTCAGCTCCTTTACTTCTTCATTTCTTCCATTAGCTTTAGCTTCTCTATGCTTGAAAGCAAGTTTCAGAGTTTCTTCTGACTTCACTTTGGTCTATTTTTTCCCTGTCTTTTTAATGACCTTTACCTATCTTCGTGTGTGATGTTCTAGATGTCACCCCACAACTCGTCTGGTTTTTGGTCACTAGTATGTCTACTGCATCATATCTCTTTCTGAGATGATCACTATTATGCTTACCACTATATATGTATATATTTAGAACAAAGTGTTGTAATATAAAACAACAAAAGTCATCCTTAACCATACTTTTAACAGTATAAACATAGTTTTATGTTTTCACATCAGTTTTGACACTTACCTCTCTTATGTAAGAATATTACAGTAACAATTACTAATCTTCTACTTAACAGAGGAGAAGAGAAACGATGTAGCAAAGTTACAAAAGCTCAAAGTTAGACTATGAGGTTATTTTCTTCCTTTATTATTGATGACAAGAGGTACCACCTTTTTATATTTTACTCATAACTGAAAGAACTCTATCACAGGACAATTACAAAATGCATCTCTCTGCCTCAAAAGATCTCCGGAGTCCTGGTCAAACCAACATGCCTTACACACAGCAAATGCTCAGTAAAGATCTGCCATTGTATGAGAACCTTAAAAAAAATCAACACTCCAGTGATGAATAAACTAACTTAAATCAGTAATTCCTCTGTTCACTCCATTACTTGAACAGCTATAAGCTGCTTTCAATCATTCAATCAGTATCTAAAATATAAAATAATAATAAAAGAAACAGTATTTCTACATTCACATGTTTGGAGAAATTTCTAATGTGCACTTCACATAATTTCATGCAGGCAAATGGCCTTACCTCTCTTACAGACAGCTGTGGTGGGAAGGAGACAGAAAATACCAAGTTGGTAAATTCAAACCCAGAGGCCTCAACCTTTTGGCACACCTAAAAAAGTATTAAACTTTCATAAATTACCAGGAATTTCTGGAAAAGTTAATCTTCAAAAGATGGGTTTCTGGTCCAAATGATATAACCAAAAATTTCACATGTTCACATTTAAGTATGAAAGTCTCACCCATACTGAAATTAAATATTAACTATGACCCTGATGGTACGAAGTACCCAAACAGGCAGGACTGATGCCAACTGCAGAACAATCTGCTGAGTATCAAAATAGCTTTCTATTAAGTCATGTCATAATTTTAAAATAAAATAAAGTCAAATATGGCACTCTTGACTGTTGGGAACAAAAGGCAATCCCACATGCCATCGTTAACCTTCTATAAGGCTTTAACACTTATGTTGTGCAGCAACTGATAGATCTAAGAAAGAAGACATTGTCTCCAACTTCTTAGCTATGTTAAACGGCAAATGAAAACCAAACTGCTCACTTTTTCTTCCACTGAATCGTGCTCGTCATTGAAATACGTTTACTTTTCAGGCGTCATTTTGATAAAAAGGTGATTTGAAAACAACAGAATTTTGTTAAAAAAAAAACAACTTGAAAAGCATTTTAATGATTTATTGGTATGTAATAAGCATTAAGTGAACAGTATTATTCCTTTATGTGCAAGAATTCTAGACCTTAAATATAACATTCTCTATATAATTGTACATAATATAAAAGATTATTTACCTTTTTAATGAATTCTTTTTCACAGAATTCCTGCAGAATTCCTAGGCATACATTGCATACATTTAAATTGCAATGTTTGGAAGCAATGCTTCCATCTTCGATAGCAGAGACCCTTCCTTCTCCGTTTTTACTCTGATTATCAGTGCCATCTTCCGATTCTTGTAGGCGAATTTTCTTGAGAGGTGGGTTTGGAACTTCCAAAATTAATGTATCTTTTTCAGTTTCTAGGAATTTTTGTAGTTCATTGAGCAACTCCTGGAAAGTTAATAAAACAAACAGTAATAACCCTTTGGCAATGTCCTTACAGGTCTCTGGGTAAAATGAAACATAAAAATAAACCTGAGTAAATATAATGAAATATCATAGAATTGTACAATTTTTATTTATATAAATTCTAGAGAGATCAATTTATTTTATTAGGGCTCTTTCAATTATTAAAGAGCAAAGATGTCACACTGAGGACTAAGTGTCTCTGACCCAAGTCATATTCTCAATAGTTTCATATACATGTGAAAGTTGGAAAATATATAAAAAGAATGGAGAATAATGAATGCCTTTGAATTATGGTGTTGGTGATGAATATTAAAAACACCATGGGCTGCCAGAAGAACAAACAAATCTGTCTGAGAACAAGTATAGCCAGAATGTTCCTTAGAAGCAAGAATGGCAAGATTTCATTTTATGTACTTTGGATATGTTATTAGGAGCAAACAGCCCCTGGAGAGGAAATCATGCTTAGTAAAGTAGAACATCAGCAAAAAGAGGAAGACCCTCAACAAGATGGACTGACACAGTGGTTACTAACAGTGGGCTCAAAACGTAACAGTTTTGAAGAAGGTGCAGGACCCAGCAGTGTTTCATTCTGTTGTAAATAGGGTCACTATGTGGAACCAACTCAATACCTAACAATAACAACATTGGCTTTATACCAAAACTCACTGTCATTGAGTTGAGTAGATTCCAACTCATAACATCCCTACAGAACAGGATACAACTACCTCATAGTGTTACCAAGGCTGCAATCTTTTTTTGTGTGAACTGAGTGAAAGGTTACAGGGCAGATCATCAGTTTTACAGTCAACAGATCATATACTTTATTTCATTACAATGATTATAATCCCCTCCATGTACCATCAGTTAACAGAATTTCTCTCTATTCATTTTAGCTCTTTTTTTAAAAAAATTTTTAAACACTCAGGCATATATAATAATTTATACCACCAAAGGGCACATTCTGCAAGCCTGTCTCCTGGCTGTCAGCACTCAGTCCCTCTCTTTCCTTGAGTCTAGAGTCCTCACCTGCTCCCTCTCTCCATGTCATCATCTCTGCCTTCATCTCTGATGTCACTGCTTCTCTGGATAAGGTACCGCACTCTGCTTGCGCTCTTCTTTGATGGCCCTAGGGCCCTCTGTTTCTGGACTGTAAGATTAACGACTCCCCCGTTTTTTTTTTTAACAAAACTTCTACCTTTACAATTGGGACAGTAGCAATTAGTCATGATAACAATTACTCACTATTGAATCATAAGAATCATATCCCCATCTCTGTTTACCAGACCCATCTAGATAAGAGGAAAACTATTCAGTGGGGACTGTATCCTCCCCAAACACTCTAAAGCTAAACTCCCTCTTGAAACCTTGTAAGCCAGTCACTTCGTCCCTTTTTCACCCCCTTATTTTAGGTAGCCAATGTCTAAGGTGCCCGTCCCTATCTACCCTGTGTACAGAGGGGGAGATAGCATTGATACTTGATGTGAAGACTCCTTCCTTCTCTGTTGGTATTTGGAGCTACTACCTCTATGAGAATAAGTCGAGTTCATCAAATTGTAGCAATCTGCCCTCGTTTCCTTTATAAATTTTTTTTTTTTTTTT
>NW_006408632.1:10827048-10828377 GCF_000296735.1 Chrysochloris asiatica
TCAGGCATATATAATAATTTACATCTCCAAAGGGCACATTCTGCAAGTCTGCTCCTGGCCACCAGCTCTTAGTCCCTCTCTTCTTAGTCCATGAATCTAGAGTCCTCAGCCGCTCCCCCTCTCCATGCCCCCATCTCTGCCTCCATCTCTGGCACTGCTGCTTTTTGGATAAGGTCCCACATTCTGCTTGTGCGCTTCTCTCTTGATGGTCCTAGGGTCCTGTTTCTGGACTGTAAGATTAACCACTCCCCTTTTTATATTACAAAACTTCTACCTTTATAATTGTGACAGTCACGATTAGTCATGGTAACAATTATTCACTATTGAATCTTACTAATCTTATCCCCATCTCCTTTCACCAGACCCATCTAGACAAGATGACAGCTATTCAGTGGGGATTCTTTCTTTCCCCCCACATTCTTAAATTAAGCTCCCTCTTGAAACGTTGTAAGCCAGTCACTTCGTGCCTTTATTGCCCCCTCATTTTAGGTAGCCAATGTCTAAGTTGCCTGTCCCTATCTGGAGAAGGATATCGTGCTTGGTAAGATGGAGGGTCAGAAAAAAAGAGATGGATTGGCCAGGTGGCAGCATTGATGGCGTCAAGTGTCGCAGCGGTAGTGAGGTTGGCCCAGGATTGGACATTGTTTCGTTCTGCTGTGCATGGGGTTGCTATGAGTTGGTTTCCACTCGATGGCACCTGACAACAACATCTACCCTGTGTACAGAGGGAATAGCATTGATACCTGATGTGAAGACTCTTTCCCTCTCTGTTGGTATTTAGAGTAATAACCGTTCACAACCGTTCTGAGTATAGGTCAGGTTCATCATGAAGATGTATCTTCTGTCACTGTAGCTGTTCCAGTCTGTTTGTCCTTCTTAGTGGGAATGTCCCACCTCAAAAGGTTCTGGATGGGATTCAGGATTCCACCTAAGGTCCTATACTCTGTAAAGGCTTTGCATGAGGCCTGTTACACTGGGCAAGTTGTAGAACCCCTTTTAGGTGTTCCAATCAGTTATAGGCTGAAGACTGGCTTACAAATTTTCCCTGATCATGTTTCCCAACATTCCTTTCTATCCCAGTCAAGTGTCTATTTTACAATAGTAGGCAAAGGAAAGTAATATTCATAAGGCAGTCAAGGATTTTAGTATTATTTACCCTTTTCAAGCTACACCTAGATTCCTGTATCCCAGAACTCTGTTGTTCCAAGGTTGAATACGCATCACTATTTACCTCTGTCCCACTAGGCCATGCAAACCTATCTATCTTGTTCTCTGCCTCCTCCCCCTCCTTGTATTGCGCTTCCCAACACCCAAACTAAACCCCCCACC
>NW_006408632.1:10828477-10839588 GCF_000296735.1 Chrysochloris asiatica
AGGTCAAATGGGTACTGTCTGCAAGTTTGGGTGTTCTTGTGCATCTCCCCTCACTTCATATCAGCTGGACGCTTCACTCTCACCTCTAGCCCTCTGTGGTTATATCCATGTCCATGGTCTCATGTGTACCCAGGTCTCACCACACTTTGGAGCAACCAGCCAAGGCTGCAGTCTTTATGGAAGTTGACTGCCATCTCTCTTTCCCACAGAATGGCTGGCAGGTTCGAACTGCCAACCTTTTGCTACCAGGCTCCTATTGGCTTTACATGGAACTTCAAATACAATGACCTAACTCATATAATATATGTGTGAATATTATTTTAGGATTCATAAATCAGTGAAGATAAAGTTCTAAATTTGAAACAGAAAAGCTCCATTAAAAAAGGCATTCATATAGTTTGTAATTCTGTTGTGAAGTAGCTTGCCAATTTCAGCAAAAATTTCAATTCTAATTATTAAGATATAATCACACAATCATTAAAACCTCATGTTGTTGTTGTTAAGTGCTCTTGAGCCCGTTCTGACCCATAGCGACATTGTATAGGGTTTCCAAGGAATAGCTGGTGAGTTTGAAGTGACAACCTTGTGGTTCAAATCAACCTTGCTTATCCTACAGTGCCACATCAGGACTCCATAAAGCCTTATTAAGTAGGCTAAGTTAATATGAAATCTGAATTATTAAATCGATTGGAAAAGTCTATTAAGTAAAAATAATTTCAAGGAGACGATTTACCAAACAAAGGTAAACAGAGTCCACAATGCCAAAATTTGACAACTTAATTACAAATTAATTATAGGCATTAATTGAAAGAAGTCCTCTACTAAATTCTGATTTGCCTCATTCCTTTTACTCCTTGCATTAGAACATAAAAATTGGCATTTCTTTGAAACTGTATAGCTCAGACATTCCGCTTATCCAAATACTGCACCAACCAGGATCCTTCTTATCAAAATTTGACAGGTTTTTAATTCAATTGTTGAATGAATATCCTTCTGAAATTCACTCACATTGCAATTTACTGAGTATAAAAGGGGGAAAAAAATCATTCATTCAAATAAATTAAATCCATTTTATTGAGACAGTAGTGCCTATTTTATCTTCAACAGAGAAATATTCATGCTACATAGGTATATTATGACCCACACATATTATTACTTAAGGTCTACAATGTCAGCATAATATAGTACATGTATGTATATGAGGGCACACATATGTGTACACATGAATAGAATGATAAAAATTTAAGAACTTTTAGCCAAAAAATTATTTTCAAATATTTTCTATGAATTTACATAAAATGATACAACCAAAAGTTGATAACAGTCAGTCTCCTTATATAGTGGACATTTTAAATTTTGTAACATAGGTACACAATTATAAAGTGTAACATATATGGGAAAAATATGTAAAATGAGTTACACAATATCAGTCATATTGTAGTCATATTGTGCATAAATGAATATACACATATATATTAATCATCATAGCATATGTACCAAACTTTGCAGTTTTCAAAGTGTTTTCACATACTTTCTTAGCTATTGTCCTTTAAAATCCTTTGAAGTGGATGTTATCATCATTTCCACTTAAAGAGGAGAAAACTGAAGCTGGAAAGTGGTAGACTTGGGAATCAAATCCATGTCTTCTAGCTCCAGATCCTAGGCTTTGGATTCAGACAGAATGTTCAAATTCTAGCTTGTTCACTTAATAGGTGTGCAACTTTGGACAGGTTGCTTAACCCCTCTGAGCCTGTTTCTTCATCTGAAAATAGAGACAATGATAGTATGTACTTACCTAATAGGTATAAGTTTATAAAGATTATCTGAGAGCCTGACATATAAGAATGCTGGTACTATAGAATACACACTGGACTGTTAACTGCAAGGTTCGCGGTTCAAACCCACCAGTCACTCCTCAGAAACCCTATTAGCAGAGGTGGGGAACATCAGGCCCTCAGGCCATATGTTGTTGTTGTTAAGTGCCGTCAAGTCAGTTCCGACTCACAGCGACCCTGTGAGCTTAAACCACCAACCTTGCATTTTAAACCAACCCAGTGCATTAACTCACAGCACCACACCAGGATTCCATTGTGGGTATAAGGCTCTTAAAATCTTTTGGTCTGGCCCTGCCAAGGCAACAGCATTCCCAGCCATCATGTTGCTTTTGTTGTTGTTAAGTGTAGTTGAGTCGGTTCCAACTCATAGCATCCCTATATAGGGTTTCTGAGGAGCAACTAGTGGGTTTGAACTGCCAACCTTGCAGTTCACAGTCCAGTGTTGATACACAGCACCACACTAGTACATTACAGGTGAGTCAATGAAATGTTTGCCCAAATATGGTAGGCTAATTGTTAAGTTTATAACCTTGTATGGTGCAAATGATGTTATAAATTTTGGCAGAAAAAATGGTTCCCCATCCCTGCTATGGAGGGTTGTGATGAGCTGCAACAACAACAGATGAACAGTGAGTATTATTTCCAAAATAATAGAAACAACTAATTACAGAAAAATAACTGCTATTGCAAACTCATGGGTAATTGTTTAAAGTTATGGAAAAACTCAGTGTAGGAAGTCACTGGATTAGGCATGTTGGGCTTACCAACAACTCCTATTTGCCCTTTAATGTTATGTAAATTTTCCCTAAACAAAACAAAAAACCAAACCATGACCTTTGAGTCTGTTCCAATGAGCTGGAACACATTATCACAGTCTCCATCACTTGCTACACCTGCAGCTTTTAAAGGAAGTGCTTTTCTTGCACTAAAATAAGGCTTAGTAGGAACAATAACCACCTGGTTAGAGTTCCCTAAAAATTCTTCAAAAACTGCTGTTAAGGAATGGGTCTCATTAATAACTTGGGGATGGCCTATACTGCTGCTGTTATTGTTAACAGAGATGATGATGATGGGCATTTACTTATAGAGGATTCCAGATACACTAATTTCCATTTAGTTTGTAAAATACAAATGGCACTACAGCAGAGAGAGAAAAGCAAGGTACCCTAATCCATAATCTATGTCATAAAGAGTCTACAGGACAGCGTAGAACTGCCCTCACAGTGCTTCCAAGGCTGTGAACCTTTATGGAAGCAGACTGCCCCATCTTTCTCCCTTAGAACAGCTCATGGCCTTAATCGCTTGGGTAGCAGTCAAGCACTTTAACCACTCGGCCACCAGTGTTCCTTATGGATAGATATACACCCTCAAAAGTACAGGTATTCATATAAACATGCAAAGAACACATAAAAATGCAGAGAACCTTTTTAAAAAAAAAAAAACTTAACCAAAAAAACAGAAAATACCTTGTATGGAAGTTTGTAAGGTGCCTGAAAATCCACACCACAGAATCTGAAGATGCATCTTGGACAGGTACCAGTACTCAGCAACAGCCAGGCCACACACTTGTTTTCCTCAGTCAGTGGAAACATTCTGAAACATTAGAACTAAAAAGAAAAACAAAATAAGAGCAAATGAGCAGTTTTTGTGGTTTACTTTCCCAGACTAACATTCCATCCCTGTTAAGGATAAAACTAGTTTTTAATTGAGAAACACTGCAGTGCAAGCTCCGATTATGCCTCCTTCGTTATATGTATATCTTAAATATAAACTTGGAGGACATTTCTAAAGCTCAGTCAATATAAGGTTTCTAATTGTCAAGGGCTGTAGTTTAATAATCTGGATTATAATAAAGTGCAGCAATGTAACTAAATCAATCAAAAGAGATAAAAGTATTCAAGAATGGTTGTCTCTGGGAAAAAGAGTCAAGAGGGAAAGTTTTGCTTTTCAGTTTGTAATATTTGGTATAGTTTGAAAACACAGTGGTTAATTCATTAAACTTTTCCTAGTGGGTGGTGGTGGTATGCTGTCGAGTCGGTTCTGACTCATAGTGACTCTTTGTAGTTTACGAGGCTGTAAATCTTTACAGGAGCAGAAAGCCTCATCTTTCTTCTATGAAGCGGTTGGTAGATTTGAACTGCTGACTTTGCAGTTAGCAGCCCAATGCACAACTCACCTATGCTATCAGAGCTTTTTAAACTTTTCCTATTAGAAACTATAAATAAAGTTGCTAGGAAACCATAACCAAATCAATCTTCATGACCCTAATACGTGACTCAGTGGCTTCATGAAGAGGATGCAGAGGGTACAGACACCACTGTGTGACAATGTCAGTTGTCAGTAGGGAGGACACCAAAATGACTGTAAAGTGTTTTTAATTCTGTAGTGATTCAGCAGCAATTTATTATCTGGTACAAAAGTATCCCTGTCCAAGCATGCTTGGTTTTACTGCACTTTGTTCTGCTGCACATCACAGATACTGCATTTGTCACAAACTGATGGTTTGTGGCAGCCCTGCATCGAGCAGGTCTCTCAGACGCCTCATTCTGCCAACAGCTGGTGGTTACTTTATGACTCTGTGTCACATATCAGTAATTCTTACAATATTGAAAACTTTTCTTACATATTATTACATACTTAATAGGCTACTGTTTAGTGTAAGGATAACTTTTATGTGCATTGGAAAGCAAAAAAAAAAAAAAAAAAATCAATGTGACTCACATTATTGCAATATTCGCTTTACTACGGAGGCCTGGAACCAAACCTGCAATGTCTCCAAGGTCTGCCTGTAGTCAGTCATAGCAAAAGCATTTTTATAAGCAACTTACATGTATTAGTATATCTACTTTTTTTAACCTTTTGACCTGCTCTGGTCAGAACTGCCATTATTACTTCACTCAAATGACAGATCTAACATGGTTTTGTCTACATAAATACCAAGTTCATGCTGTTTTTTTCATTGCTGCTGCTGTTTTTATAGTGGCAGATTTTGTCCAATTTTCTGGCGTTCTAGCTACAATATTGTGATACTCAGTGTTTGTGAACCTGCACCATAATTTTCTTTAATGAAATAATCAATAAAGAAAAAGGAGAAAAACTTAAAAAGGTTTTTGCTCAGTTACGAATAATGTTCTAATTCAAAGTAGATTTTATGAAACAATTTTGTTGTTAAGTATTAATATAATTTAAGAAATATTGTTGTTATTGTTAAGTGCCGTCAAGTCAGTTCCAACCCACAGTGACCCTATATAGGGTTTCCGAGGAGCAGCTGGTAAGCTTGAACTACCAACCTTGCAGTTCAAACGGCTTTGCAGTCTGGCACATTAAACCACAGCGCCACATCAGGACTCCTTACATGTAAGCAATTTACAACTACTCAGATATTGATCACATTAGTCTATGATTAAAAATGGTAACACACATTACTTAGGATACTGTGAGACATGACAGTGTTTCACTACTATTCATAAGGTTTTCAGTGGCTAAACATTCGGAAGTAGTTGGCCTCTTCTTCCTAGTCTGCCTTAGTGTGGAAACTTAGTCTGTCAAACCTGTCCACCATGGATGTTCCTGCTGACATTTACAATACTGATGGCATAGCTTCCAGCCTGACAACATGCAAGTCACCACAGTATGACAGACTGGCAGACAAGTGGTCTGCCAGAAGAATAAACAATCTGTGTTGGAAGAAGTGCAGCCAGAATGTTCCTTAGAAGCCAGGATAGCCAGACTTTGTCTCTCATACTTTGGACTTATTATCAGGAGGACCAGTCCCTGGAGGACATCATGCTTGGTAAAGTGGAAGGTCATTGAAAAAGAGGAAGATACCCAACAAGATGGATTGGCACAGTGACAGCAGGAACAGGGTCAAACATAACAATGATTGTTAGGGTGGCGCAGGACTGGGCAGTTGTTTCATTCTGCTCTGCGTAAGGTTGCTGAGTTGGAACCATTCAACGGCACCTAACAACAAGGATTCTGTCTGGTCTGGCATGGGAGGAAGCCCATGGGGCGGGGGGGGGGTGACACCATGAATAACTGCACTGGATGACAACACTGAACTGAGTGGCCTGAAGAAAAGTTAGTTGTTTAAAAAAAATTGGTAATCGATCCAAAAACATCAGTTCTGCTTTGGTAAAATTTTAAGTAAATAACAACCAGCTATCCTGGTGTGGTGCTGTGGGTTAATGCGCTGGACTGAAAAGTGGGTTTGAACCACAAGGTCGGCAGTTCAACCTCACCAGTTACTCCTTGGAAACCCTATACAGGGTCGCTATGGGTCTGAGAGTACTTAACAACAACATTAGCAAAATGAAAAAAATCTGCTGCTTTTATTCACAAGTAAAAGCTTCAACTAATTAACAAACTAAAATATACAAAATATATGAAAGTAATTACTTGTCTAAAACTAGTTGCTACTTTTTGCAGTTTTTTGGGTAAAAATATAAACCGCATTTTGGAGTTTAAACAAACTCACTAAGAAAAAGTTTCTAAGTGTCTGGCCACACACCAAGAGAAGTAGATTCTTGATACAAAATAATGAGGAAGGCAGATACATATTTCTACAGAACACTTCACCATAAAATCAGCTCAGTAGCCAGCACTACAAAAATAGATTGCTTCTGGCTGGGTTTGAATTTAGACGAATATGAGTTGACAGGTAAAGGGAACGAGTAGAAAACTAGATTTATCTGGACACATCAGAGAGAAGTTTGAGATTGGTAAACACTGGTTTGGGGTGGCAAAAGTAAATGTAGGCTCCAGGTTATTTTCAAGTCTTTTGGCTGAGTACCATGGCAGTTGGTAAGAACAAGAATCTTCAAAAAGGTGGCAAGAAGAAAGTAGCTGATTCATTTTCTAAAAAAGACTAGTATGATATGAAGGCACATACCAATATATGTTCATGAAATATTGGAAAATATATTACAAGTAACAAGGACTCAAGGAACCAAATTTGCATCTGATGGCCTCAAGGGTCATGTTTTTTAAGTGAGCCATGCTGATCTGCAGAATGATGACAATGCATTTAGAAATTTCAAGCTAATAACTGGGAATATTCAGGGTAAAAACTGCTTGACCAATTTCCATGATGTATGACAAAATGTGCTCCATGGTTAAAAAATGTCAGACCATGACTGAAGCTCATGCTGATGTCAAGATTATGGATCGTTATTTGTTTCATCGGTTCTGTGTTGGTTTTACTGAAAAAAATGCAACAATCAGATTCCGAAAACATCTTACGCTTGTCACCAACTGGTCTGTGAAATCCGGAAGAGAATGATGGAAATCATGATCCAAGAGGTGCAGACAAGTGACTTGAAAGAACTGGTCAATAAATTGATTCCAGACAGCACTGGGAAGGACACTGAAAAGAATCGCCAGTCTATTTTTCCTCTCCCTGACAGGTTCATTGGGAAAGTAAAAATACTGAAGGAGCCCAAATTTGAGTTAGGAAACCTCATGAAGCTTCATGGTGCAGGCAGTAGTTCTGCAAAAGCTACTGAAGATGAGACAGGAGCTAAAGTTGAAGGAGTTGATGGATATGAGCCACCAGTTCAAGAATCTGTCAAAATTCCGACTGGTAATGATGACAAGTAAAGATCTTATTTGTGGGGAGGAAAGTACACAGAGGATGTGAAAACACCCTTTAAACAATGAAACTCTATGTAGTCAAATTATTATTGCTTACAAATGATCTGAATCCTTCCCCCAAGCCCATTCCATCTGCTAATTTAATGTTGCCTTTGAAGGAATGGGGATGCTATGTAGGACTGAACATCAGCAGTTACGTCCATCCCTGACTGCACTACCATTTCAGAACACTGTTTCTGTCTCATCCATTATTTTATCTTTTCTCCTCCTCCACAAGGATCTTGTCCACAACACACAACAACAACAACAAGGATTTTATTTAATTCAGAGCTAACTCTTAACTTAGAAAGAGAAGCAAATACACCCTCTTCCCAATAAATAAATTAATGGGTGGTTTGGTTTTGGAGGTCCTTTAAAACGACACTTTGTTGGGACTTGTTGTTAAAAAGAATATCTTGACCAAGTTGTGTTCATATCAAAACCTCAAATTGGTAAAACATTAAAAAAATTAATCATAAAATTCATCATTTTGTTGGTGTAGTTAAGTGCCATCGAGTCGGTTCAGACTCATTGCAACCCTCTATAGGGTTTCCAAGGAGCGGCTGGTGAGTTTGAATCGCAGACTTTGCAGTTCAATCTGACCTTGGGATCCAGTGCATTATTCTACAGCGCCACACCAGGATTTAGTTTCATTGAAATGTATGCTCCTTTTCCCTTGGTTTAAAGACATAAAGGTGTCATGTAAAAGTCAACAAATAACACATTACAATCGCCTGGCTATAAAAAATTCCCAAACCCACTGAGATTAAGAAACCTCCTGTTTAATTTGATGACATTTTTAAACACACATACATATTAAACAACATACCTGTGTGTGTGCTTAGTAATGGTGCGATCAAGATCATCTGCACTTAGTAACAATCTAATGACTTCTCAAGAATGTCAATATTTAAAGGAGTCAATATTTAAAGGAATGTCAATATTCAAATTTAATTGTTTCACCTTGCACAGTCCTGAAATGATAAGGTTTCTTAAAATATCAGGAGTCAATTGTTTCATATTTTATCTTTGAAAGTGAGCCCTCAGAAATGCATTCCACGCTGCAAGTGCTTTATCGTTGGCTGGTGTGGCTCTGTAGGATCAACACTGAACTGCGAACCACAAGGCAGGCAGTTCAAACCCACCAGCTGCTCCTCTGAAACCCTAGATGGAGTCGCTATGAGTCGGGAACCGACTGTTGGCACTTACCAACAGTAACAATCTTAGTTTAAAAAACTGCTTTTCCTCTACGTGTTTGTTTTATAGAATGACTCTGGAAAAAATGATTGCAACAGAACCTCCGCCCGCGTGTAAGGATTCCTACCGCAATTGAGATGATGGACTTCCTTCATAACTTCACCTCCTTGAACGATAATAGGAAAGTATCCATTGCAAAAGAAAGAGCAGGGACCACCAAAATGGACCAAACTGAGTCTCAAATCCTGAGATCTTTTAAAATCCGTTTCCATACAGAGTCAGTCATTCGTCCGATGGGGTGGGGAATGAGGATTTCAAGGGAAGAAGGTTCTCACAACTTCAATGAGTTACTGATACACTTTTAACTTTTGAAATTACCCTGAATTCTAAGAAAGTTCCCTCGAAGGTCTAACCTCGATTTTCTTTTTGCCTAGCAAGCCCTCCCCCAACACCCTACAATCAGGTCCAAAAAACTTCCCACTCACCCTCTCCCTGCTAACAAAGTCGCTTCAGCCAGAGGGAAACGATCCTGTCCACCCACACCTGCCCTGTGCCCAGTTCGGACCCGCACTTCAGACCTCCCTGCCTCACCTGCTTCCACCAAACCAGAGACCGAGATTTAACCCCTTCGGCCCCTCAGAGGGTACGGGGAAGACTAAAGCAACGCACCTATTGCGTCTAATAATTCTGTTCCCCCAGGAAACGAACGCTTTAGAACGAAAATACCGGGCCCCTTTCGCGAGGACTAAACGAAATCTCCCTTCTGTTTGAAGGAAACCTGTTAAATAACTGGGTCTTTCGGAACACTCCCCACTTGCCCAAGAATGTGGCAGCGAACGGGACCTTACTCTCGGCCTAAAAGGTTCTGGCCCTTGAGCAACGTCGGTGAAACCTGATGTCTAGGGCATAGTAGCCGCTGCCAGAAATATCGATGAGCCCTAACACACAAGCGTGGAATGGAAACTATCTAGCGCATAAAAATAAAAATATTTTCTCCCTTGGCATCCTCTCACCCTCTGGTCGCATCTGGCAAAGCACCACAACCCTTGTCCAGACTGCAGATGTGGGCGGGGTGGAGGGCTCGGCGTTCTTCCCATTGTGCCTGACGCACGCAGTGCTGGTGGACCCCGGCCTCGGTAGAGGCGTTGAGCGGGAGCCGAGTGGAGGTGAAGGAGATGGCGTCCCAGCCACCACCTCCCCCCAAACCCTGGGAAACCCGCCGAATTCCGGGGTCCGGACCGGGTCCAGGACCTGGCCCCACTTTCCAGTGAGTCCGGGATTCGTTGGGCCGCGTCTTTGGGGAACCAGAACTCGGGGACTTGGTAGGAGGCAGTTGAGGCCGTTGGGGGAGGAGGTATTCCCTCCCCCGCTCTGTAGGAGTTCCCAACTTTGAGGGAGTTGAGGTAGGGCCAGGCGCTGACTAGGTGAATTTCTTTGTTGTGGTCCCTATCTGGTGACACTCGGTTGGGATGTTTTTCGGGGAGCTCTGAGTCCCGGTGCCTAGAGGAAAGGCGAGAGGCTTTCTCCTGGTTTCTGTTGAGGAAACCTCGGCGGAGCTGCTTGATCTAGGTTAAAGTTTTAGTTTTTCTGTCTTTGGCCATAGAGGGAGGGCAGTCCCCGGCATCAATAGAGAGCAAAGTCTCGTAAACCTCTCGAGAAGTTGGTGAAAGCTCAAAAGGCCAATTTTACGCAAACTGGAAGCCAAGCCTAAACTCTTTGCGTTCTTTCCCGCGTAACTCAGCTAATGTTTCTGATTGAGATGTTATAGACGCAACTTTAAAGCAGGAGATCTTAATCTGAGACCTACAGGTAGCCTTAAGTGCAACATTTTTGTTTTGTGTATTTTTTCTTCCTGTGGCCTGTATTTTTTGTTTTGTTTTGATCTTTATTGAGTCTACAACTCACAGAATTACAGAGTTTGAAGAGTTTCATTGCTGAGTGTTTTTCGTGTTCGGTAGATCTGGATATCTATAATTCCCATAAAACCCAAAGGTCAGTGGGATTTTCCAACATGAAATTTCACAACATAGTGAAATGTATTTCTGCTGTGTTCTAAAATTTCATAAATTTTCATGTCAGTACTTCTTGAATAATATAGCTCGTTAATTTAATAATGATAGATACATAACAGGAAATCGCTTTAATTGTTCTTTTAAGCTTTGGTGACATTTTCTGCTACCTTTTTAAAAAGATTTTTCTTGTGGGTTGAGTGAAAATTTACAGGGAATATCGTCAGTTTTACATTCAACAAATCATACACCTTGTTTCATTACAATGATTGTAATCCCCTCCATGTACCATCAGTTAACAGTATTTCTCTTTATCCACTTTAGCTTTTTAAAAAACAAACAACAAAACCCACTCAGGCATATATAATAATTTACATCTCCAAAGGGCACATTCTGCAAGTCTGCTCCTGGCCACCAGCTCTTAGTCCCTCTCTTCTTA
>NW_006408632.1:10842043-10850788 GCF_000296735.1 Chrysochloris asiatica
CTCTTCTTCTTAAGAAATTTCAAGATGCCACTATTGGTCATTGTGATATAACTTAGGATTTATTTTTGGCCTATTTCCTTTTTTGTCTGCTTGTCCTGATCTGCATTCCCCTCTCAGGCCTTTTTTCTAGTTATAAACAGTTCAGGCCCGTGGCCATTTGATTTTAATTGGAAACTGTCTCTTTAGATTTCGAGGAGATCTATGTGCATGCATAGTAGAACCCTCCGAGGGTGGGGCTGGGGTGTCCACTAGCTCAGGCACCCCTATAGTCGCCAGAATGGAGGTACGCAGACAGCAAGGAACCAATGAACAGCTACCAAAAGAAAAGAATGGCCACCTTTTATCTCCGCAGTTCTGTTAGGCATCTGTGACTGCTCAGATCCTTCCCCCTCTCCGTCGCACCCAAGATGGCGGCTCCTGGAGCAGCTGAGTTTCTTGAATTACAAAGCAATGGATTTCTTGCTTCTGCTACAAATTCTCCTAACTGTAAGCCTTCCAACCTTCTAAATTTTCCTTTATATGTGGTTCAGAGTTCTGGGACCATCCCCTGAACCTGCTTGGTCCTGTATTCTGTGTTGTTGCTGACGGAGTTCCTTACTGCATGTCCACCTGATCCGCCATCTTGTTTGTTCTCCTCTGCTACCCTTTTTTATAAGTGACTCTGACTTTTACAAAAGTAAATTGCTCTTTTGGAAAGAGATTTTATTCTTGCCAGTTTTAACGTTACTTTTGAAATTTTTTATAATGAAATATATTCTTAGAAACTTAGACCAATTACAATTGAGTTGATTTTGACTCGTGATTTTCAAAGTAGAATTCTGTTCCATAGGGTTTTCAGTGGCTGGTATTTCAGTAGTTGTCAAGCCTTTTTTCTTAGGTTCCTTTGGGTGGATTCCACCCTTCAGCTTTTCTGTTAACAGCCTATAGAGAGTAAGATATCGAACACTTGTTTATTCACTAGGCGTCTTTAAGAAATAATTACATTTTGCCATGTTTTCTCAGATTTTTTTTTTTTTTAATAGAGAACCCGTTAAGCATTCTCATTTTTCTTTTCATTTTCCCAGCAGTAATTACTGTTCCTATTTGGTGTTTATTGTATTCAATAATGCTTTTATGGGAGCACGGTGGCTCCAAGCAATAGGTGCTGGACCACAATGTCCATTGTTTGAGGCCACCAGCAGCTCTGCGGGAGAAAGATGAGGCTTTCTGCTCCCAGGAAGATTTAATGCCTCAGAAACCTTATGTAGGGTAGTTATGAGTCAGAACCATTAACCGACTCTACACCACTTAACAACAAGAGCAATGCTTTTATACTTTAGTTCTTAGGTTTGTATACACATATTACTTATATTGTTGTTTGTTATGTTTCTAAACTAAATAAATACATTTACTACTCATTTTGGGAGAAGGATGAGGCTTTCTGCTTTGCAAAGATTTGCAGCCTCAGAAACTCTATGTAGAGTAGCTGTGAGTTGAAACTGACTCAACGACACTTAACAACAACTAAATTCTCAACTATCAAATTACCCAACATTTCACATTCACAACACAAGTAAAAACTCTTCTGTTCATTTATTTTGTACGTTACCAACACAGTTATGGCAGTAAATAATGCCACAGTATGAGGGGAGAGTAACCTGGCCGTGATGGTCAAGGTTCTGTGTCAGCTTGGCTGGGCCATGAATCTCAGTGATTTGGAAATTAGATAATGATGTAATTTGGCAATTAGGTAAAGATAAAGTCCTCTCATATTTCGTGTTCTGATGTTGTGGTTGTAAGGTACCATCAAGTCAATACCAACTCATAGCGACCCTGTGCACAACAGAACGAAACACTGCTCAGTCCTGGACCAACCTCACAATCAATGCTACATTTGAGCCCATTGATGCTGCCACCATGCCAGTTCATCTCGTTGGGGTTCTTCCTCTTCTTCTCCACCCTCCACTTTATCAAACATGATGCCCTTCTCCAGAGACTGGTCCCTCCTGACAATATGTCTAAAATGTGAAAGACAAAGTCTGGCCATCCTGGTTTCCAAGGAGCACTTTGGCTGTCCTTCCAACACAGATCTATTGGTTCTTTTGTCAGTCCGTAGTACTTTGAATATTCTTTCTCCTCCGACACCATAACTCAAATGCATCAATTCTTCTAAGGTCTTCCTTAATTCACTTCACATGCATATGAGGTTATTAAAAATACCATGGCTTGCATCAGGCACACCTTAGTCCTCAAACTGACGTCATTGCTCTTCATTGAATACTTTGAAGAGATCTGATACAGTCATCCTCCATTTTCATATGACACAGGTTTCCACATAGCCTGGTCTTTGGAACCTAATCAGGTCGATAAGTGAAGAGTTGGATATACATCAAACTATCATTTTGCAAAAACATTCTTCATTAAGTATTCTATGTTTTGAAGTTTATCTTGTTGATAGATGTACCTGTATTGTTCCCATTGAATCGATTCTGACTCGTGATGGCCCCATGTATGCAGAGTAGAACTGCTTCATAGGGTTTTCAAGGCTGTGAGTTTTCAGAAGCAGATCACAAGGCTCCCGTGGATTGGTTTAAACTTCCAGCCTTTTACCTAGTGGTGGAGTGATTAACTGTTTCTACCACCCAGAAATTAACTAGACCATAGCTGTAATGGTGGTGGTGGTGTTAGATGGCATTGAATTAATTTTGATTCCTGTCAACCCCACATGGCAGAGTAGAACTACCACTTAGAGTTTTCTATTTTCTAGGCTGTAATCTTTGTTGTTGTGAAGTGCTGTCGAGTCGGTTCCGACCCATAGCGACCCTGTATAGGGTTTCCGAGGACCCGCTGGTGAACTTGAACCACCGACCTAGCAGTGCAAACGGCTTTTGCAGTCTGGCGCATTAACCCACAGTGCCATACCAGGACTCTTTAGTTCATTATAATTACTGTAGATGTTCTATTAGATGAAAGCATATTGTTTATGATAGTGTTTTCTGCTGGTGGGTCTTAGACTGTCAGACTTGTAAAAATATTTAAACCAGTGATTTGGTGAACAACCCTGTGCCTTTCTCTTCATGCACATTTCCAGAGGATTTTCTTAAAATGAAAACAGTTGCCATTGAGATGATTCTGACTGATAGCAACTCCAGGTATGTCCCTGGATAACTGTGTTCTATAGGGTTTTCAATGGCTGTGACCTTTCAAAAATAAACCAACAAGCCTCTCTTCTGAGGCGTCTTTGGGGGGATTTGAATAGTCAACCTTTTGGTTGGAAGCCAAGTGCCCAACCCTTTACACCACCCCAGAATTGCTTCATTTCAGGTACAGTACTGAATATTGCCAAGTGCTCCCCAAAGTAGTTATATATTAATTTATATTTCTACTAACTACATACTCTGTTTCTTCACATCCTCACCAGTACTTGATAATGTTATTTTTTTAGAACAGTTTTTGTCAAATTGAAAAATAAAAGCCTACTGCCATTGAGTAGATTCCTACTCATAGCTACCCAGTAGAAGGTTTCCAAAGACTGTAAATCTTTACAAGAACCTCATCTTTTACCCTCGGAGCAGCTGATGGGTTTGAACTGCTGACAGTGAAGTTAACAGCCCAGTGCTTATCCCACAAAACCATCTGTGCACCTTTTTTTCCTTTTTTTGTTGTACAGAGCTTTTGATCTTCATGTACACAGCACTTAACAAACAACAATGCTACCATTACAATTATCTTAATTACAGAACTTTATCCTAAGTTTTGATATCTGGTCAAGAGCCTCCACACATGCCATTCTTCAGAATTATGTTTGTTACACTTGTTAAGTGCTTGGGTTGATTCTTACTCATAGTGGCCTTATACAGGGTTTCTGAGGAGCAACTAGTGTATTTGAGCTGCCAACCTTGTGGTTAGCAGCACAGTGCTTATCCTAATGCACTTAGTTTATATGTCAAGTCATTTTTTTCCATTGGCAAATATTGCATAAGGTATAATAGGTGAAATTTTTACTTTTTGTTGTTCAGTATTGTCACATTTGTTCCAACTCATAGCAACCTTGTATAGTGTTTCAAAGGAGCAGCAGTAGGTTTGAACTGCCAATTTTATGGCTGTTTGTGGCGGTGTTGTTAAATACCTACTAGTCTATTCTGATGCATAGCGACCATGTACAGGGTTCCAAGTAGCAGCTGGTGAGTTTGAACTGCTGACCTTGTGGTTCAAACTGACCTTGCAGTCCATTGTTTATCCTAGGGTGCCACACCAGGACTCATGCCTTGAGTAATGTTTTTCAATTGTCTCTATGAAGTCCTCTTCAATATTTTGCTGTTTATTCCTAGATTATAGTTTGTTGTTGCTGCTGATGTTGTAAATGGGCTTTTTCCCTTTTCAATTATTACTAGTGTGTTAGAATGCTACTGATTTTTTTTTTTTAATGGAGCTATATCCTCCATCTGCCAAACTCTTCATTTGTTTTATTCTAAAGATTTGGTTAGAGTTCTCTTAAATTCTATGTAGATGATATTATCATTTTCAGATAAACCAGCGTAGATAGCCAACAAATGTGAGTTTTATTGGAATGCCTCTAAGACCTTGTTATTAAGTATGATATTTGCTTTTTTGTTTTGGTATAGGTATGCTGTCAAAGTTCTCTTTTTTACCTTGCGAAAGTAGCTCTGATAGTGTAGTGGTTGCAAATCGGGCTGCTAATCTCACGGTCAGCAGTTCAAAACTACCAGCTCTTCTGCGGGAGAAAGATGAGGCTTTCTGCTCCTGTAAAGATTTACAGCCTTGGAAACCCTGCACAGGGTCATATTGAGTCGGACCAACTCCACAGCACATAACAACAACAATGGAGGCCTGGTATGATGCTGCTGTGGGTTAGTGCACTGGACTGCAAGGTCGGTTTAAACTGCAGGGTTGGCAGTTGAAGCTCATAAACTGTTCATCCGAAACCCTGTACAGGGTCCTCACTATGAGCCAGAACCGACTTGATGGTACTCAACAACAACCTCACTAATAAGGTTTTTATTGTGAAGGAAAGAGTATTGAGTTGAATGGCTTATCTACATCTATTGAGATAATTATATTTTTCCCTTAATATGAAAATGTTTAGTGTATTCATTAATTTTCTGTTGAATCATATTTCACTTCCTATATAAACTCTGCTTAGTTGTGATTTTTTAAAATATATGTACAATGCTGAGGTCTAATATTTTATTATCTTGGTGTGTATGTTTCTGGGTGAAATTAGCAAAGAAGTTTTATTTCTCTGCCTGTGAGTCAGTTTTATAGCTACCGAAAATTTTTCTTCCGACTCTAATTTTCATTCCTTTACATAGGTAGACTACCTTTAGTAGTCTTTAAGACTTTATCTTATACTGTTTCTTCTGGAATACCATTTAGATCTTTTATCGAGAATAGTTTTTGCTGCAGTTAAAATAGTATCTGATTTACTGTGCTTTGAATTATAAAGACATTTATTGGTATAACATAGTGATTACGAATTGGGCTGCGAACTACAAGGTCAGCAGTTTGAAACTACCAGCTGCTTCGTGGGAGAAAGATGAGGCGTTCTGCTCCCATAAAGATTAACAGCCTTGGAAACCCTGTGCAGGGTCGTTATGAGTCGGAACTGACTCCACGGCACATAACAACAACAGCATTGGTTAGTTATCAAGAAGTGTAGAGATCTGCTTTGTCAGTGATGTCATCAAAAGACCTACATTTTTGCTAGCTTCCTTTATTTCTTTTTTGGTCTTGTCAGCTTTCTGATAGTTTTTGTCTTATTTTTGTTCCTTTAAAAAAATGAATCTGGTTTTTTTTTCTCCCCTTTGTGACTATTAAAAAAATTTTTCTCTTTGTAGTTCCTTTCCACAGTTATACCTTGTTGGGCTTCAGTGTAGTTTTCTTTGGATTACCCTAAGTGAAGTTACAGAGATACTAGAATCTAATTCAATATCTTCCATCAATTTCAGAAAAATCTTAATCATTATATTTTCAAATATTGCAATGCCCCATTTTTTCTTTACTCCTTTGACTCCAATTGCATATAGAGGGGATTCACAAAGTTTATAAATAAATAATTTTGGTTAGTTTTTCCACAAACATTATTAAGCCCTCTTCCACATATAATATCTGTATTATAATTCTATATACGTGTCTCTCTCACTCTTCTGTTTGTATCTTTTTGTTTCTCTTGCTTCATTCTTGGTATTTTCTTGTTGTTCCCCGACGTTTTTAGTCTGCTGTGCCTAATCTGGCATTAAATCAGTCTTTGAGTTCTTAACTTCAGGTTGTTTTTTGTTTTTGTATTTTTAGTTTTAGAATTTCCACTTGGTCTTGCTTTATAGTTTCTATTCTCTGCTGAAAAGTCTCAGTCTTGTCTTTTTTTCAACAAATATATGAATCATGTTGTCAAGCACCGTGAGTCGGTTCCCATTCATAGCAACTCTGTATAGGATTTGCAAAGAACAGCTAGTAGGTTTGAGCCACTAATCTTGTGGTGTGCAGTGCAGTGCTTATCCTACAGCACTAGTAAGTCAATGCTTAATTTCATTACCTGAATCCCCTATGAATCTCTTTGTATTTTATGTGTTTTTTTTTAAATTTTTTTATTGTGAACTATATGATAGTTTACATGGAAGTACATTAGTTTTACATTCATCCTATCGTATATCGTTTCACTGCCATGGTTACAGTCTCCTCCATGCATCATCAACCAACCAAAGGGTATACCGTGCAAGCCTGCCTCCTGGTCATCAGCACACAGCCCCTCTCCCTCTCTGTGTCTGAAGTCCCCAGCTGCTCCATCTCTCTATGTTATCGTCTCTGCCTCCATCTCTGGCACACTGCTTCTCTGGGTAGGGTCCCGCTCTCTGCTCTTCTTCCTTGGTGGTCCCAGGGACCTCTGCTCCTAGACTGCAAAGAATCACTCCCCTCCTTGCTACAAAATGTCTACCCTCACAGTCAGTCCTGGTAACAATTATTCACTGTTGTATCACAAGAGACCTATCTGCATTTCCTTTCATCAGCCCCACCTAGATAGATTAGATACTATTTACTCAGCTGAGATTCTACCTTCTTTCACTCCCTCTGGACATAGGCTTCCTCTTGAAAGTTTGTAAACCAGTCACTTCTTGCCTTTGTAGCTCCCCACCCCCACTTTGAGTAGCCAATCCCTGTCTACTCTGTGTTTGGAGGGGGTGGGAATGATCCTCGTTGTAAAGATTTGTTCCCTCTTTTGAGCTACTGCATCCGTAGGTGTAGGTCAAGTTCATCAAATTGTATCAGATTACTCTTTTTTTCTTCTTTCTTCTAGTTGAGCTCTGATCATCCAGTCATGAAGCCAGGTCAAGTGTGGGTGTTCTTGTTCATATGCCCTCACTTCTTATCAGCTGCACACTTCACTCTCTACTCTAGTCCTCTGTGGCTGAGTCACTGACTCTGGGCCCAGGAGTCCACAGGTCTTGCCACATAGCTGGCCAACCAGGTCTCCACCTGGGTTCAGAGGAGTCTACTGAACGTTGTAAGGCTTAGCTCGCAGCTTCATTGCTGTTTTTCCCTCATTTCCCCTTATCCATGACGAACCTGGTCACCAGTCAAAGCGTTTATTCCCATTGAGTTTCAGTCTTGGAAGGGGGTTTGCTCTGAGGGGACCCTACCACTTGCCTTGATGTCTTCTGGATAAGCAACTTGCTTATTCTTGTAGTAATCAGTCCATTTGTCTATATTGTTCTGTATTTTTCCATTTGGTCTTTCTTTCAAGAAGTATCTTCTGTTCTTCTAGCCTCTCCAGGCTGGTCTGCTTTTCCTTTCAAGTGGAAATGTCCCTCCTCTGAAGATTCTGGATGTGGTTAAGGATTCCACCTATGGTTTTATGTAATGCAGAGGCTCCGCAGGAAGCCTCCTTCACTGCGCAAGTTGTAGCCCTATTTTAGGTATTCCAGTCAGTTATAAGCAGAAGTTGGACTTACAAGCTTTCTATGGTGATACTTCTGGCTATTCATTTTTCTCCCCCTCAAGTATCTATTTTGTAATGGTATGCCAGGGAAACCAAGATTAATAAGACAACCAAGCATCTTAACATTATTTCCTCCCTTTCCCCCATTCCATCAATGTCTCAGTCCCTGTATCCCAGAGCCCTGTTGTCCCAAAGTTGTGTATACATCATTATTTACCTCTGTCTAACTTAGCCCATGCAAACCTGCCTAATTGTTTTCCTGTCTGCTTTGTTCTTCCATTCCCCTCCTCCTTCTTGTGTATTGCCCCCCTCCCTAGCACCCAAACTATCCTGTGTCTATTCCCTGTCCTGTGCTCCACCTTTCCCTCCCTCCCCTCACCCTACCCCCCACATCCCAGTAGTCAGCAAAGGATCCCCTCCCCCACTTTAGTATGGGTTCTTTTTCTTAGTCTTTTACAGTAGTGCTCTTATGCAGTATTTCTCCTTTTGTGACTGACTAATTTCACTCAACATGGTGTCCTCAAGGTTCATCCATGTTATGCAGTGGCTTGCAGCCTCCTTGTTATTCTTTAAGGTGGCATAATATTGCATTGTGTGTGTGTGTGTACCACAGTTTGTTTATCCATTCTTCAGTTGATGGGCACTTTGGCTGTCTCCTTCTTTTTGCTATTGTAAATAGTGCTGCTATGTACATTGATGTGCATATATCTTCTCGTGTTATGGCTCATATTTCTTGTGGGTAAATACCAAGTAGAAGAATTGCTGAATCATAAGGTATTTGTATTTCCAACCTTCTGAGGAAACACCATATT
>NW_006408632.1:10852828-10854446 GCF_000296735.1 Chrysochloris asiatica
TCCTTGTCTGGTTCCTTTTCCCAGAGGGAAGGCTTTCAGTTTCTTACCATAGAGAGTAATGTAGGCTGTTGCTTTTGTATATATGCTCTTAATTATGTTGAGGAATCCCTTGTATTCCTACTTCGTTGAGTGTTTCGCTGATGCTTTTAAATTTGTATTTTCATATTCTGTTAAAGTAACTTTCATTCATCTTATTTCATCATTACATGGTGGCTCCTTTATAAAACAATTCATTAGAAGTCTTGGACAAGTACACGTCATGTCAAAGATTTCTTAAGAATTTTTTTATATATTTGTGTTTTCATTTCACAAATGTTATTGCTTCATTTAATTATTCAACTATTTTAACCCTTCCTCTAGCTCTTGTTGATCTGTTGTATAAAATTTGTTTTCCCCTAGAAAGAATTTTATTCTTACTGATTTTTACTTGGTTTTAGTATATTTTCTTCAGGTGTTTTATATTTTTGTATGTGTTCATTTTGAGATCTGTTTTCTCTCTTCGGTCTTCTGCATTCCCCTCTCTGCCCTACTAGTTTCCTGTTGCTTCTACCTGGTCATTCCCTAAGAAATGAGTATAAAAATGGTGGGTTTGAGTGACTGCTGGAGTTAGATTGAGGACATGACAGATCAGGTCACTGACTGAGTCAATAGTTAACTTGTTTCAATTCTTGGCCTTGAGGCTATGTAAGAGATTCTCCCCTATTATTTATAGATCTGTAAATTTTTTTAAATCCTAAAGTGTTGGTTGTCAGCAAATGTTACAATCAATTTTTAGGAGTTAAGCAGGCCCATCTCAGCCCCCAGCATTGAACAGTGAACTCATTTCACTTTTAGTTCTTGTAATTTCCCAGGAGTCTGGGCTTCTAGGCCCAGACTGAGTAGGCCTGTAGTTAGCCCCTTTCACCTGTTTGCATTTCTGTTTAGTTCCTGTTCCATACATGTATTGTCTTTTTTACTCAAAATGAAGCGAATGCCTTTTTGGTTTTTTTCTATTGCTTCTACTTACATGCAGAGCTGCTTCATCGAAGCCTGACTGTACTACACTACTTGGTAGTCCTCTGACCCTTTTGAAATTTTTGTTTCTTTGAATATTGGATTCTGTAAGGGAGAAAGAGGAAGTGGAAGGAGTAACAGATTTCTAGTACGTTGTTACCATATTGTATTATTGTGCAAGACTAAATTAAATCTTTAGCCTGAATTAGGAAATTACCATTTTGCTAAACCATTGGGTGAACAGTTATTGGAGCATAGGACATTTGTATGGCAACAAAGTTACCCCATAGATTATATACAATTACAAAAGGAAAACTATATTTTAATACAGCAGTATGACAGTCATCATCTTAACCATGTGATCAGATCAGGTTAGGCAACACAATAAGGAGGCAGACTGGCATAACATGTCTAGTTATATTATCAGATACGAAGTAAACAACTCCACACACTAATTATTCTTGCCAAAAATGTTAGCCTTGTTCTAATCAAGTCGCTGGTTGTAATCTTCAGTATAACAGGAACTGTATGAAGAGAGCAAAAAGTCATTAAGAAGACAAGAAAGAAGGAAAAGATCAAGATGGATGTCAGAAGAGACTCTGAAACTTGCTCTCCAGCGTAGGGG
>NW_006408632.1:10856241-10856755 GCF_000296735.1 Chrysochloris asiatica
TGAGGTTGGCCCAGGATCGAACATTGTTTCATTCTGCTGTGCATGGAGTCGCTATGAGTCGGTTCCGACTCGATGGCACCTGACAACAACAACATTGAAGTCCTGGGCTGGCACTGTTAGGATGAGCTCTAGATTGATAAACAGAAGGTCAACAGCTCCTCAAAACCCTGTACAGCAGGGGTGGAGAATGTCTGGCCGTATAAGGCCAGCAAAATCGTTTGGTCTGGCGCTGCCAAGGCAACCACGTATCCAGCCATTACATTGTTGTTGTTGTTGTTGTTAAGTGCCGTCAAGTCGGTTCTGACCCATAGTGACCTTGTATAGGGTTTCAGAGGAACAGCTGGTGAGCTTGAACTGCCAACCTTGTTGTTGTTGTCAGGTGCCATCGAGTCAGAACCGACTCATAGTGACCCCATGCACAGCAGAACGAAACAATGTCCGATCCTGGGCCAGCCTCACTACCACTGCCACACTTGAGTCCATCAATGATGCCATCTGGCCAATCCATCTCATT
>NW_006408632.1:10859434-10859997 GCF_000296735.1 Chrysochloris asiatica
CGATTAGTCATGGTAACAGTTATTCACTGCTGAATCTTACTAATCTTATCCCCATCTCCTTTCACCAGACCCATCTAGACAAGATGATAGCTATTCAGTGGGGACTCTTTCTTTCCCCCAACCCTCTTAAATTAAGCTCCCTCTTGAAACCTTGTAAGCCAGTCACTTCGTGCCTTTATTGGCCCCTCATTTTAAGTAGCCAATGTCTAAGTTGCCCATTCCTATCTATCCTGTGTAGAGAGTGGATAGCATTGAAACTTGATTTGAAGACTCTTTCCCTCTCTGTTGATATTTAGAGTAACAACCGTTCTAAGTATAGGTCAGGATCATCATGAAGATGTATCTTCTGTCACTGTAGCTGTTCCAGTCTGCTTGTCCTTTCTAGTGGGAATGTCTCACCTCAAAAGGTTGTGGATGGGATTCAGGATTCCACCTAAGGCCCTATATTCTGTAAAGGCTTTGCATGAGGCCTATTTCACTGGGCAAATTGTAGAACCCCTTTTAGGTGTTCCAATCAGTTATAGGCTGAAGGTGGGCTTACAAGTTTTCTCTAATCATGTTTC
>NW_006408632.1:10861693-10862178 GCF_000296735.1 Chrysochloris asiatica
TACCAAAAGAAAAGAATGTCCACATCTTTATCTCAGCAGTTCTGCCAGCATCTGTGGCCGCTCCAATCCTTCCCCCGCCTTGTCTCACCCAAGATGGAGGCTCCTGGAGCAGCCGAGTGTCCCGGACTACAAAGCAATAGATTTCTTGCTTCTGCCACAAATTTCCCTAGCTGTAAGCCTTCCAACCTTCTAAATATTCCTTTATATGTGGTTCAGAGTTCTGGGAGCAGCCCTGAGCCTACTTGGTCGGGTATTCTGAGTTGTTGTTGGCGGAGCTCCTTTACTGCACTTCCACCTGATCCGCCATCTTATTTGTTCTTCCTTTTTTTTTTTAATGAGATTATTTTGGCTTTTAGAAGAGAATCAAGAGACAAAACAACCAAATGCAATATGTGAACCTTACCTGAATTTTTTAGCAGAACAACAGCTATTTTAAAAATGTAGAATAGAGTGGGACCCTACCCAAGAAACAGATGCCTGAGATA
>NW_006408632.1:10862575-10874949 GCF_000296735.1 Chrysochloris asiatica
AATTAAAACTCGATTCTTACAACACAAAAATAAGCATGCAAATAACCCAATTGAAAAATGGGTTAAAGATCTGCAAAAATAGACAAGAATATGGAATCTGACCTCCTTTAACTGCAAAATGGGAAAGGAGAACCTAACTCAAAATCAACATCATCCCAGTGCAGATCCCAGGAAGCTGAGGTCAGACTTGCCTCCGCCTTGCCTTACAAATTCAGATACCAACCATTCCTCCCACAGCACCCTCTGCTTCTCAACTAAGTTCGATAACTCATTACAGTAGCCACATAGAACTCAAGACACCACAATTCACAGTTATGGGGTTTATTAGGGACGTTTTCAATTGAAAATGCAAGATCGGAAATGCTCAGGATACCAGTCTTTTAGTCAGGACCACCTCTTCCTAGCCATGCCCGTAGGCAGGCCTCTCTATGGTCATTGGCTTCTCAAGCTAACTTCTGCACTACTCTGCTAAGGGAATACTCTTTTTATTTTATTTTATTTTTAACTGTGAACTGAGTGATAGTTTAAATGGGAGAACATCAGCTGAGTGATAGTTTAAATGGGAGAACATCAGCTGTACACCATTGTGTCATTGCAATGATTACAGTCTCCTCCGTGCATCATCATTCAATAGTATTTGCTTCCATTCCCTCTTTTTGTGTTTTTTTGTTTTTTGGGGGATGGGACGGGGGTATGTACACAAAAACACCCAGGAATCTATAATAATTTAAACAACCAAAGGACACATTCTGCAAGCCTGCCTCCTGGCTACCAGTTCTAGTACTAGTCACTCTCTTTCCAAGAGTCTATAGTCCTCAGCTGCTCCCTCTCTCCATGTCATCATCTCTGCCTCCATCTCTGGTGTCGGTGTTTCTCTGGAAAAGGTTGCACATTCTGCTTGTGCTCTTCTCCTTTTGATGGTCCTAGGGTCCTGTGTTTTTGGACTGTAAGATTAACTCCTCCCCCGTTTTTGTTACAAAACTTTTACCTTCACAATCATGACAGTCGCAATTAGTCATGATAACAATTACTATTGAATCTTAAGAATCTTACCCCATCTATTTTCCCAGATCCATTTAGACAAGATGAAAACTATTCAGTGGGGACTCTATCTTCCCCCACACACTCTTAAACTAAACCCCCTCTTGAAACATTGTAAGTCAGTCACTTCGTGCCTTTATCACCCCCTTATTTTTGATAGCCAATATTTAAGTTGCCCGTCCCTATCTACCCTGTATGCGGAGTGGATAAGATACTTGATGTGAGGACTCCTTTCCTCTCTGTTAGTATTTTGGGAGCTGTGGTAGCATAGTGGTTACGAATCGGGCTGCTAACCTCAAGGTTGGCAGTTTGAAACTACCAGTCTTTCCCAAGAGAAAGGCGAGGCTTTCTGCTCCTGTAAAGATTTACAGTCTCAGAAACCCTGTGCAGGGTCACTATGAGTCGGGACCGACTCCACAGTACTTAACAACAACAACAACACATCCATAAATATAGGTTAAGTTCATCAAATTGTAACAATTTACACTCGTTTCCTTAGTCAAGTTCTGATTATCAAGCCAACAAGACTAGGTCAGATGAGTACTTATCTGCAAGTTTGGGCATTTTTGTGCATCTCCCCTCACTTCCTATCTATCATACCATTCTACCTGGTTCATATCAGCTGGGTGCTTCACTCTCAGCTCTAGCCCTCTGTGGCTGTGTCCTTATCCATGAGCTCAGGAGTTCCCAGGCCTCACCACACTTTGGACCATCCATCCCTTCTTCTTGTCTCTCATTTCCAGGTCAACAGGAGTTAATGGACTGTGGTTGAACTCAGCCCATTTCTTCATTGCTGACTTTCCCCCTTTTCCACTCACCAGTAGACCAGTGTGGTCACCACTAAGCTTACATGTCTGTTCATGTATTCCCTTTGAGTTTCAGTCTTAGAGTGGGGTTTGTCCTAAAGAGACTTGATTGCTTGCCTTGATAACTTACCGGTGAACAACTTGCTTGTTCTTGTAGTTGCCAATCATCCTGCCATTTTTGTTTTGGATTTTTCATGCTGATCTTTCTTTGAAGATGTATCTTATATTGCTCTAGCTGTTCCAGGTTGGTCTGCTTTTTCCGTTCTTGTGGGAATGTCCCACCTCAGAAGGTTCTGGATGGGGCTCAGGATTCCACCTAAGGTTCTATACACTGCAAAGGCTCCGCAAGAGGTCCATTTCACTGGAAAGTTCTAGAACCCTTTTCGGTATTCCAATCAGTTGTAGTCTGAAAATGGGCTTACAAGCTGTCTGTAATCATGTTTCCCAACTTTCCTTTCTATCCTACTCGTGTCTATTTTACAATAGTAGGCAAGGGAAGCCAATATTCATAAGACAGTCAAGCATCTTAGCATTATTTTACCTCTTCAAATTATCAGGCAATTTTTTTAAGGCTGCTGTGATAAGAGCTCAGAAGACACTCCACTCTACTGTAAACCTTAATCTGAAGGCACTTGGCTCTACCTCCATGGGTCCGCAACTCTAGCTTCCCCAATTAAATGCCTGGAAGCGCCCCACTCCACAATTAAGCCTTCTGCCCAGAGTCAGCTCAGCTTTACCTGCTGTGTAGACTATGAAACATACCATTCTACCTGGTTCTCTGGCTAATGGTTCTGCTGCTGCTTCTCTGCCACTATTCTGGTGTCACAGCTCTTGTCTCCTCAGTCAAGGAGGTTCAGTGCTGAGGGATCTCAGGATCCAAAGGCTGTTCTTTCTTGTTAGTGAGATTCTCCTCCTCCTTCAGAGATGGCTCATTTTATATTTACATTAGCGCTCCAAGTTTTTACAATCACAGTTGACACTGTTAACAGTCACTCATAACTGAATCATATAATCCTATCACCATCTTCTCCTATCTTTTCTTACTCCGATTCACCAGGAAAAGAAAATTGCTCAGTGGGCATTACAAAACTATGGGTAGACCACCCATAATGAAGTAAGTCAGTGCACAGCAGGCTCTAAATAGACATTTCTACGAAGAAAATGAAAAAGTGGCCAATAAGCACTGACCTGCTGACTGCATGGTTGGTGGTTCAAACCCACCAGCTGCTCCTTGGAAGTTCTTTACAGCATCCTTATGAGTCAGAGCTGACTTGACAGCACTTCTCCACAACAATAACAAGCACATGAAAAGATATTAAACATCCTTAACCATCAAGGAAATGGTCATCAAAGTGAGGTACCACTCCATACCCACTAAGATGGATATTGTTGTTGTTACATGCCGTCAAGTTGGTTCTGATTCATAGCAACCCTGTATAGGGTTTCCAAGGAGCAGCTGGTGGGTTTGAACCGCTGTCTTGCAGTTCAGATCGACCTTTGGGTCCATATGCAGCACCATACCAGGACTCTAAGATGAATATTAGAAGCCCAGATGTTGTTTAGGATAAGCATTGGACTGCTAATCTCACAAGGTCAGCAGTTTAAGCTCAGGAGCTACTATGCAGGAGAACGATGAGGTTATTTGTTCTTGTTAAGATTTATAGTTTTCGAAACCATATATAGGGTTGTGAGGAGTTGGAATTCACTCAGTGGCTATGAGTTTGATCTGGTTTTCGTTTAGGGCAAGTACGTTGTTGTTGCTGTTGTTGTTAGGTGCCATCCAGTCACTTCCAACCATAGTGACCCTATATACAGCACCTGGTTCTGCACCATCCTCATTTAAGTCCTTTGCTACCACCACTGTACCAATCCATCCTGTTGGGGGTCTCCCTCTTTTTTGCTGACCCTCCACTTTACCGAGCATGATGTCCTTCTCCAAGGACTAATTCCCTCCTGGCTGGTTAGGTGAAAGGTTGGTTTGAACCACAAGGTCAGCGGTCCAAACCTACTCCTCGGAAACCCTATTCAGGTTTGCTATAAGTTGGAACTGACTCCACAGCACTTAACAACGAGTGATGTAGTCTGACCATGTTGGCTTCTTAGGAGCATTCTGATTGTGCTTCTTCCAATACAGATAGTTTATTCTCTGGAAGTTCATGGTACCTTTAGTAATTCTTCTCCAACACCAGAAGTGCCCTAGCCACAAAGCTAGTGGCAACAGACCGCAGGACCAAGAGGAGCCTATAGTTGGGCTGAATAGGACAAGAGCTATCCTACTCTGAGAAAGGAAGACTTGCCTATATGTGTTGTGACCTTGATTCCTGAGTTTGTAATCTCTTATTAATGTCACCTTGCCCCCTGTTTCTCAGTAAACCTCTTAAGTATGGTCTACGTGTTCTGTGTGGCCATTGCAATGGATTATGAAACTCAACAGTTAAGTAGAGAGTGCTGTGGGGAAAAGAGCTGGTATCAAAGGAAGAGAAGTTTGGAGAGTGGAGGTACGTTTGACCTCCACCTCATGGGGATCAGTCTTACTACGCTAATCTTGATTCCTCTGAGACTAGATGGTTTTTGGCCATGCTGATGCGACTGCTACTTCCTACCCTTTTAGGACTCAGTAAAGTCATTTTTGTTAAATATTGAGAAAAATCTTTAAAATACCTCAATAAATGGAGCATACGTTATATGGATTGAAACACATTAAAATATTAGATTTTAGGTCTCCGTAAACTAATCTACAGATTCAGTATAATCTCAAACAGAACCTCAAGAGAGTTGGCTTTTGGGGAAGATAATGGGTGTAGAACTTAAAATTCTAATTAATGTGGGAGGGTTTGCTTTATTAGATATTAAGACCTATTGTAAAACTATAGTAATTAAGATACTATCATTTGGATGTAAGCATGGACAAATGCTAATCATAACTCATTCTGAGAAAATAGACAAGCATATTAAAAAGAAATCTCCAATTAAAGATAATGCCAGCGTTAGTAAACAAGAAAATGACAGTTCAGCTATTTTACCTTAGTGTTCATTTTGTCTCACTACTTTAGATTTTGATTCTCTGGAAATTAAAACTATTACTTACTCAAAACATCTTCAGTAGAACTTGTCATAGCACTAGGCCTGTTACTGGTAAGTGCCGTCAAGTCGATTCTGACCCATAGCCATCTTGTATAGGATTTACAAGGAGCATCTGCTGAGCTTGAACCAACAACTTTGCTGTCTGACACATTAGCCCACAGCACCACACCAGGCTAGGCCTGTAGGAGGTATTTAATGGTTACTTTGAAATTACTTGATTGCATGCTTCAGTTACCATTTTGAATTTTTTTTGGTTTTAGATCTGCTGATTTGGGTCCTACTTTATTGACAAGACCTGGACAGCCTGCGCTTACTAGAGTGCCCCCACCTATTCTTCCAAGGCCATCACAGCAGACGGGAAGCAGCAATGTGAACACTTTCAGACCTGCTTATAGTTCATTTTCTTCTGGATATGGTGCCTATGGAAATTCATTTTATGGAAGTTATAACCCTTATAGTTATGGATATAATGGGCTGGGATATAACCGCTTCCGTGTAGATGATCTTCCACCCAGTAGATTTGTTCAGCAAGCTGAAGAAAGCAGCAGAGGTGCATTTCAGTCCATTGAGAGTATAGTGCATGCATTTGCCTCTGTCAGTATGATGATGGATGCAACCTTTTCAGCTGTTTATAACAGTTTCAGGGCTGTATTGGATGTAGCAAATCACTTTTCCCGACTAAAAATACACTTCACAAAGGTATTTTCAGCTTTTGCATTAGTTAGGACTATAAGGTATCTTTACAGACGGTTACAATGGATGATAGGTTTAAGAAGAGGTTCTGAGAACGAGGATCTGTGGGCAGAAAGTGAAGGAACTGTGGCTTGCCTTGGTGCCGAGGACAGAGTAACTAACTCAGCAAAATCCTGGCCAATATTCTTGTTCTTCGCTGTTATCCTCGGTGGTCCTTACCTCATCTGGAAACTGCTGTCGACCCACAATGATGAAGTAACAGGTAAGCGGATGGGTTAGAAAACATATTAAAGAATAGACTTGTTAAATTAGCATTCTTTATTTTCATTTGTGTGATATTTTTATTCAGTTATATTTTCAGTTAAGACTTTCAAAACTGGAAGAGGAACATATATCAAAAACAAGCTGATTCAGCATAGTGATTATGAGTTTGCTGCTAATCTCACGGTCTGCTGTTCAAAACTACCAGCAATTCCATGGGAGAAAGATGAAGCTTTCTGGTTCTGCAAAGATTTACAGCTTCAGAAACCCTGTACAGGGTCACTATGAGTCATGGCACATAACCACCACCTCCAGTTTAGTTAAAAGTGTACCTTACCAAACTAATTTGTATTGGGTACTGAACTTGGTGCTATGGAAGACCCAAAGATACATAGGGAATAATTCCTATATTTCTAAAACTTTGGGGAGGATAAAACACATATGCCAGTAACTGTAATGAGGCAGAAAGAATGTAAAGAATGACAGTTTGTGAGGGAAGTAATGTTTATTGAGTATTGTATGTAAGATTGTGCTAGGTATTTTGTATATCTTATCCTTTTAATTCTTGGAATAACTTGAAGAGATAGGAATTGTCATTTTACAAATGAGAAAACCGATCAAAAAAGCAATCACCCAAGGTCACATACTTACATAGGCAAAACCAGAAATAAAACCAGACCTGTTTGAGTGTTAACTTTATGTTAAGTACAGTTGTGCAAGAGGAGCTCTGGTAGTGTAGTGGTTATGAATCGGGCTGCGAACTGCAATGTCTGCAGTTCAAAACTACTAGCTGCTCCGCGGGAGAAAGATGAGGCTTTTTCTGCTCCCGTAAAGATTTACAGCCTCAGAAACCCTGTGCAGGTTCGCTATTGGTTGGAACTGACTCGACAGCACTTAACAACAACACAGTTGTTCAAACACTTGAAGACATTGGGAACACAATCACTAATCAGTTTAAACCAAAGCAAATTACTCTAAATGTTTTTCCTTGCTTAATGAATACTCAACAGTTACTGATAACTGCTCGTTTGTTGTTTATATGAGGAATCAGTAGTGACTGAAGAAATAGCCTCTTTGAATAGTCTGTGTAGAACAGCTACTACCAGATTTTCAAAGAGATTGAAAACAAAAAAATTAATTCATTACATCCTGAAGTTGGTTGTTAAGTACCGTTGAGTCGATTCTGTATAGGGTTTCTAAGGAACAGCTGGTGAGCTTGAACCACTGACCTTGCAGTTTAAATGACTTTGCAGTGTGACGCATTAGCACACAGCGCCACACCAGGACTCCACAGCCTGAAGTGGTGGTGCTGGTGACGTGCAGTGGAGTCGACGCACAGCGATCCTGTACAGGATTTCCGAGGCTATAAATCTTTACAGGAGCAGAAAGCCTCATCATTCTCCCGCAGAACAGCTGGTAGTTTGGAACTGATGACTGCGGTTTGTAGCCCGATTCGTAACCACTATTATAACTGATGATGGTTAAAAATACATATGAAACAGAAGAAGGCTTAGTTGGACAACATTTACAGAGAAAGCATAGTATTCATGTTAATCACTATTATTCTTCAACAAGTACTTTGCAGAAAATATTTGAATCTGTCATTGACCTAGTAGGGTCAAAGGTTAACTGCATTCCCATTGTGGGCCCAGCCAGTGTAGGTTCTGTGAATGTAGAAGCTGAATATCCTGAATTGTCTTGCTATGCAACAGTTCAGTGGCTTAGCAGTGGTTAAGTGTGAATTTTTTCTGAACAAGAGGAATCATCATCAGCCACTATTATTAACATTCACTGGCTTTGGAGATCAACTTTTTGGCGGAGGGTGAGGAGGGAGAAATGCAACAACTTTATTGACAAAAAAGTGCAGTGAAATTTCTTGAAAACTTAAAAGGCATACCTTAGATACCTCCCCTCAAACGCAGGACCAAGTTCAGGGTAGAGTCTTTCTGGATGGTGTAGTAAGACAGGGTACATCTATCTGGCAGCTGTTTCCCAGCAAAGATCAACCTCTGCTGGTCAGGAAGGATGCCTTCCTAGTCTTGAATCGTCGCCTTGACATTCTCAGTGGTGTCACTGGGCTCCACTTCAAGGGTGATTGTCTTACCGGTCAGGGTCTTTACAAAGATCTGCATTCACCCCTCAGACGAAGGACCAGGTACAGGGTGGATTATTTCTGGATGTTGTAGTCAGTCAAGGTATGACTGTCTTCTAGCCGTTTCCAAGCAAAGATCAATCTCTGCTGGTCAGGAGGGATGCATTTGTCTTGGATCTTCACCTTGACATTCTCAGTGGTGTTTCTGGGCTCTACCTCAAGGGTAATAGTTTTACCCGTTAAAGTTTTCACAAAGATGTGCATTGTCAAGTGGCAATGGCAGCAGCGCATGCAAAGGAACACCAACAGAACTCCGGCTTCGATGGAACTGGAGATCAACGTTTGCTGATTTGCTTTATACATTTCCAGGCTGTCAGAAGTTAAAACAAGAAATGAGATACTCATTCCTGTAAAATTTTGCAGCAGATTTATAAGTGAGTTTCCAAAAGTTCTTGGAAAAATAGAATTAAACAATAATGCAAGTTTTCTATGAACTTTTTGAAGCCTCCTTGTATTTTCTGAGCTGAAACTACAGTACTGTTTTCTGAGCTGAAACTACAGTACTGTCCATACAAATACAAGGAACCCTGGTGTGGAGCTTTAGGATAAGCACTGGACTGCGAACCGCAAGGTTGACTGTTCAAACTCACCAGTTACTTCTAGGAAACATTCTATAGGGTTACTGTGAGTTGGAACCAAGTCCACTTAACAACAATGCAAAGGAACAGTACAAAGGAAATGTGTATCTTTCAAATCCATTTAACTGCAGTTGAGAAGCTTCCACTTCAATTGAAAGTGCTCAGTTTGCAATGTGATTACATGGTAAGGACTGAACTGCAAACCACAAGATCAGCGATTCAAACCCACCAGCTGCTCCTCAGAAACCTTGTACCAGGGTCGCTATGAGTTGGAATTGACTTGACGGCAATTAACAACAACATCTGTGTAAAGGAAGTCCTGGTATGATGCTGTAAAATAAGCACTGGATTACTCAACACCCACCAGCCACTCCTTGGAAACCCTATATGGGGTAACTATGAGTCAAAACCAACTCAAAACAACAACAAATGTGTCTAAAGAAGCATTCCCGAAGATGAAGCACCTGAAACACTACCTTTGAACCCCCATAAAATATCCCATTATTCTTAGTCATAGACCTGTATTACCAAAAAAAAAAATCTCAATTTTTATTAATTCTGCCAATGAAAATTTTATGGAAACAATTTTTTCTCATGTTCTGTTTATTGTTGTTAAGAGCCATGGAGTAGGTTCAGATTCATAGTAACCCTGCACAAGGTTTTAAAGGAGCAGCTTGTGGATTTGAACTGCCAATCTTGTTATATAAGTTACTTTGTTGTTAAGTATCATGGAGTTGGTTCCGACTCATAGCGACCCTGCACAGGATTTCTGAGGATGTAAATCTTTACAGGAACAGAAAGCCTCATCTTTCTCTCGTGAAACGGCTAGCAGTTTCAAACTGCCAACCTTGAGGTTAGCAGTCCGATTCATAACCACTATGCTACCAGAGCTCCTTATATAAGTAACTACGTACATAATATCCACTGTTTTGCAAAGCCTAGAATATTTAGTCTTTACCCTTTATGCAGAAAGTTTGTCTACCTTTGGCTTCTAGTGTAAGTGGGTGGGATTTACAGCTGGAAGAAAAAAAGTCCATAATAAATGTCCTGATGAATATACTGTTGATTTTACATCATGTTTAGTGAAAGCCCTGTGGAGTTGCCGTGTATCAGAATCTTCTCAACAGCAGTAGGTTTTGTTTTGAATTGCATATTTATTTATTTTTATTTATTTTGGGGTGAAGAAAGAATTAAGGAGTTAGGAGTAGAATTATGGCGAGGTCTAGGTAAGGCCTAGGTCTTCATTTGATGTTAGGGTTATGGTTAAGACTAGGGTTAGTATTAGGAGTAGGAGTTGGCTTAGGGCTACGAGTAAGGCTTGGTCTGGTTTTAGGGTTACAGATGATTTTTTCTTGAGATTTTGATTTTCACGTAATTTGTAAGTTATGTAACTGAATTATTCTCTCTATTCATTTTATGTTGTTGTTGTTGCAAACAGGTATCTCTAGTTCCATATCTTCAGTCCTGTTGGGGTGTTTTACTTTGAATACTTCCATATCTGGGTTGAGTTCTTTCTGATATTGCTATGTATGCTAGCTTTAGGTTGTTGTCTTCTGCTGTTGATTCTCTGTCCAAAGAACTCCTTTTAGTATATTTTGTAAGGTTGATCTGGCTTTTTTTTTTTTTTACTTTCAGAGTTTTTTATAAGACATCCTGTTGTCTTCTTGGTGTCCTGGTATGGTACTGTAATATAAGCACTGGACTACCAATCGTAAAGTCAGTGGTTCAAACTCACCAGCCTCTCTTCAGAAACACTATACAGTGTCATTATGAATCAGAACCCACTTGAAAACACTCAACAAAAACACTGTCTTCCTGCCTTCTTGGTTTCTCCTCTGAAATCAGAGTTTAGTCTTTTTAGTTCTCCTTTGTAGGTTACTTAGATTTCCTGAACTGCTCTTAGGATTCTCATTTTGAAAAGTTAAGATTCTTGGTGGTTTTCTTTTGGAGTTTGCTTAGTTTCTTGAATGGCTATCTTCTCATCTTTCATGATGTTAGGGAAGTTTTCTTCCAACAACTCTGGTACAATTTTCTCTGGTTCTTTTTGTTTTGTCTCTTCCTGTTCGGGAATTCCAATCATACGTTAAGTTACTCTTCTTGATAGTGTCCCACATAAATTTTAGGCTTTCTTCACATTTTTAATTGTTTTTCTGATTGTTCCTATCAAAGGTGAGTATTAAGAGACTTATCTTCAAGCTCACTAATTCAGCCTTCCATTTATTCAGTTCTGTTTCTTTGCCTTTCAAATATACTACTTCTTTTGTGTGTGTGTGTGAAGTAAGTAATAGTGTACATGGGAGAACATTAGCTTTATATCATTGTTTCATTGCAATGATTGCAATCTCCTCCGTGCATCATCATTCAACAGTATTTGCTTCCTTTCCCTCTGTTTTTCTTTTTTGGGGCTGGGGTGGGGTGGGGAGATGTACACAAAAACGCTCAGGAATATATAATAATTTAAACAACCAAAGGGCACATTCTGCAAGGGTGCCTCCTGGCCGCCAGCACTCAGTCCCTCTCTTTCCATGAGTCTAGAGTTCTCAGCTGCTCCCTCTCTCCATGTCCTTCCACATCTCTGACTCCATCTTTAGTGTTGTTGCTTCTCTGGATAGGGTCGTGCATTCCGCTTCTGCTCTTCTCCCTTGATGGTCCCAAATATACTATTTCTGAAGTCTTGTATTAATCTTCTGGCATTCTAATTGGTGTGTTTATGTGTTTTCCTTTTTTTTTCATTTATTTTGTGAGATCGTTCTTTCTCTGTTTTCCAAATTCTTCTAAAGTTTATTTTTATGTTCTACTTGCTTTCTTTGATCTTTCTTTCAATTTGTTGAAAGTACCTAAATAGTCTTCTTTTAGATTTCTTATCAGGTAGTTACAATGCCATTTCCAGTATTATACTTTCTAAGTCTGTATTTTGGTCACTTGTTTGCGGCACTTTGTCTTGCTTCTTGGCATTAGCTAAAATTGTTTTCTCTAAGACATTGTGGTGTCGTTTTATTTGTATTTAATTGATGACTACATGTTGGTATAGGAGTCCTAGGGTGGCACTGTGGGTTAATGCACTAGACTGAAAAGTCGGTTTGAACCACAAGGTTGGTGGTTCAAGCTCACCAGTCGCTCCTTGGAAATCCTATACAGAGTCACTATGGGTCAGAACCGACTTGACGACACTTAACAACAACAACATATGTCTCCTGGTGGATGTGATACAGATTAGAAGTGTAAACAGAGTCCTGTTAACTTTGTGTATTGTATCGTTCAAGGTGAGTTAATGTGCCTCTAGAAGCAGGGTTGTACTCCTGATGCCCAACCCTAGAAAGCCAAGGTTGCACAAAAAGGGGGTGCCATTGGCCGCTGGATTGATGATGGTGTGACTGGCCATGCCCTTGACTATCAGGAGGGCACAGGAACAAAGGAGAACTGCACCCCCTTGCCTCTACCGTCCAGCCGTGTCCTTTGCCTGCAGACGGCTGTATCAACAGCCAATTGCAAAAGCTCAAGATGTCTGCAACACTCCACGCCAGCTAGTAGCTTGCCTGTTTTTCTTCTCTCTTGCTGTTCTTGTTCAGCTTCCTCTTCCCGTCAGCACTTAATCCACCTTTCTTTGTTCTCTCCTCTGAAGCTCAGGATTCCAGGATCACCATCTGTGTCTATTTCACTTGGTCTCCTATGTCTTTGTTGCATAGGTGCTGCTCAGTGTATCTCCTACTCCACCATCTTGCCCCAGAAGTCTATAATTTGCTTTTTTTTTTTTTTTTT
>NW_006408632.1:10902409-10915988 GCF_000296735.1 Chrysochloris asiatica
TATTGAAAGGACCACTGACTGCCAGAAGAATAAACTCTGTGCTGGAAGAAGTACATTCAGAATGCTCCTTAGAAGCCAGGATGGCGAGATTTTTGTCTCTCATACTTCATGCTGGGTTTAGTGGAAGGTCATCAAAAAAAGAGGAAGACCCCACCCCAATGAGATGGGTTGGAACAGTGGCAGTAGCTATGGACTATTCCAACAATTGTGAGGATGCTACAGGATTGGGCAGTGTTATATTCTGTTGTGCATAGGTTACTCTAAGTTGTAACCAACTCTATGGCACCTAACATTTCTAGCATTGAGTCCCTGAGTGGCTGGTTGTGAGGTAAGGAATTACTTTACCTCAAATAATTGGTTCTTTGTGCTTGGTTCCTGAGAAATAACTGTTTTTGTTTTTTAAGTGCCATAGAATTGACTCAGAGCTACCCTGTATCAGGTTTCCAAGAAGGGGCTTGTGAGTTTGAACCCTTGGAATTTCCTGAGTAATAGAGGTGCCTATATTAACTGATTCTGGAGGTTTTGTGCTAATGAGTAGGGGCTGGGTTGACCACATGACCTGAGGAGATCTGATCCAATCAATCATGACTGCTTAATGAATCTGATAAAAACTCCATGGACTTCCTGATTGGTGAAAAACACTGATTCATCCTTTGGGACATAGAAATGCAATATTAAGAACCCTCCCAGACATGTCTCTTCATTTGTACTATCATAAAGTATATTACTTTCCAAAGAATTACCAAACCCAAAAATGTAGTGGGAACCCCAGTGGTCTCTGAAGCTTGCAACTGGCTACAAAAAGGAAAACCCTGAATTTGTAGCCAGCAGGCCAGAAATTAGGGAAGCAAGAGAGAGTGCCCGAGCTTGCAACTGGCATGCTTAAGAGGTAGTGGGAAGCCCCCAAATTTGTAGTCAGCAAATTAGAAGTTAGAGAGTCTTACGGACTTCCAAACTTGTGGCTGACCTCTGCATATTTGGCAGTCTGAAGGATAGTATACTTTTCACTAGTATGATCTGACCCGCCTCCAAAAGAAATAGGTGCTGTGTGGGCACCTGATGTCAAAACCAAATCAAGAAGTGAATTTTTTATATTTAATTTTTCAGTGGTTAAGTTCACAAGGGAAAATGCTTATTTTTCAGTCACTGAAAACCTTACTCTGCAATACTTGGATCACAAGAAGTCACAATTGGCTCAACGATAATATTTATTGTTTTGTTTTCTAGCACAGATACAGATGGACAACAGGAAAAGATGGTAAGCAGTTAAGATGCTGCAGTGATGGGCTTAAAACTGCCACACAGATATGTGATAACACTATATAGAACATCTAAGCTTACGTGGGTCAACTGATAAACAAGGGGCAGGCCCTCTATTCTATGGTCATTTTTAAAAAGCCCTATGCTTGGCCGTAGTAACCATCAGAGAGACTTTGGGGACATGAACATGGTGTCACATATCCCTCTTTTTGATTTCTTACAGACCTTGAAGCAAATGAAAGAAATGTGCTTATAGATACTTACCTTTTACTTTCTTAGCATTAACTCTTTTGTTGTTGTTTTGTACTAATTTTTACCTTGGCACAAAGAAAAATGTTTGTTTCATTTTAAGTCTTGTTTCTAGTTATGTTTGAAAGTTATTAGCTGTAGTCCCAAAGGCCTTTGCATGTATTTTTATTGCCTTCGAGCCATAACTATTTTTCTGTGTTTTGTTTTGGCAGTACTAATAGGGTTCCTTTTAAATTTCACATTTCACTGTAGTTAAAGTGTTTTGAAAATAATTTATTCTAATGAACTCAATAATAGTACATATAATCTTGGAAATTTAGAGTTGTGTAGAGACTCTTGTTAAATGCTGTCGAGTCAGTTCTGACGCATAGTGACCTTGTATAGTTTGAGGAGTGGCTAGTGCATTTGAACTGCCGACTTTGCAGGGTTAGCAGTTCAGTGCTTATCCTACAGTGCCATACCAGTTGAGACTGACCAATATTTATGCTCCTTTTTTTATTTAAAAGCTTAACTCTAAAGCAACTGGCATACATAAAACTCAGAAAACAATTGCCAACCATGAATCATGTTGTTGTTATCATGTGTTGTCAAGTCAATTCCGATTCATAGTAACCCAGCAGCCCTGTGCAGGGTTTCTAAGGAGCAGTTGGTGGGTTTGAACCACAGCCTTGTGGGTTAAAGTTCAGTGTTTATATTACAGTGCCACACCAGGAGTCCAAAAATCATAAACCCAGCTAAAGTGCCCTTCAAAGATGATGGCGAAATTAGGGTGTTTCCAGGTAAACAGGAAAGAACGGAATTTGTAAAAAAAAACAAAACAAAACAGATGAACCTTACAAGAAATACTAAAGGAAGTTTTTTTGGACAGAAAACCAACCACAGTAGACCACAACCTGATATTAGCACACATGACACCAGCACTCAGAAGTTAACCCAGATAATGAAATATCCAAAGTAAAACAAACCTACAAGGCTGAAAATAGGAAACCAGAGATATCAATTTGTAATGAACACAATTACAAAGTAAATAAGGAATAGTGTAGATACAGAACCTCCAAATGGAGAGGAAGTTATGTAGATTTCAAGAGAGAACAGACTTTTATACTTCGGAGGGAATTTATACACTTGTTACTTAGGTGAAAGGGAAGGCAATATACAATAAGAGAGGTTGGCAAAAAATGTATGGAGGGCAGGGGAAGACACTGAGAGGAAAAGGCCACAGAAGCAAATACCGTTATACATGCAATCCTGCAGTAACAGTTATATAAGAGCGCTGGTGGTGGTAGTGACTGTGTGCCGTGGAGTCGGTTTTGGCTCATAATGACCCTGATAGGGTTTCCAAGGCTGTAAATCTTTATGAGAGCAGAAAGCCTCATCTTTTTCTGCCAGAATGGCTGATAGTTTTGAACTGCTGACCTTGAGGCTAGCAACCCAACCCATAACCACTATGCTACCAGAACTCCTTGATAAAGAGTAGATGTATGAATACACACATAGGGTGAAACAGGCGTGAAATCTTTGCTGGAGCAGAAAGCCTCATCTTTCTCTCACAGAGCAGCTGGTGGGCTTGAACCTTCAACTGTGGTTCACAGTCCAGTGCTTATCCTGTAGAATGACTGCACTTTATCTACAGGTCTATAAGGGGGAAATGGAGTCCTGGTTACACTGTTGGATAAACACTGATCAGCAATTCAAACACACTAAGCAATCCTCAGGAGAGCAATGATGCTTTCTGCTCCCATAAGGATTTACAACCTTGGAAACTCTATACCTGGTTGCTATGAGTTGGAAACAACTCAACAACACACAACAACAACTTAAGGAGAACAATAGCATTAGTGAGGTACCCATTTAGAATAATCAACCATTGAGATAAAAAAATGGGGAGGGCAGCATTTATCTAAGGACAAAGCTTCAAAGGGTTAGGAGAGAAGGACAAATGGAAACAGGAAAGAAAGACAGGAAGTGGGATTTGTGATGTTATGTTGAGAGGATTGTAATCAAAGAGATGAAACAAAATGTATATGAATTGTTCAATGTAAAGCTGTTAATCTCTGTAATTACAATCTTCACCCAATTCACACTGAAAAATTAAAACAACAACAACAAAAAAGCAGAACTCCCACATTTGAGCTGGATACCCAGCTACCCAAATAGATTATACCTCTGATAGAGTAGTGGTTATGAATTGGGTTGCGAACCTCCAGGTCAGCAGTTTGAAACTACCAGCTGTTCCACGGGAGAAAGATGAGGCTTTCTGCTCCCGTAAAGATTTACAGCCTCAGAAACCCTGTACAGGGTTGCTATGGGTTGGAACTGACTCCACGGCACACAGCAGCAGCCTTCTCCTTTGAGGCTAAGTTCCAGTCGATGGGATATGAGTGAAGGTGATACTGGTGATTAGAACATGCCCTTAGAAAGTTAGCAAGTACTGGGCATGCATTTCCCTTCCCCTGCCTCCCATTTTTCCCAGGGATTCAGAAATAAGAGGGTTCGGCAGCAACTTCAAAAGATGGAAGTTGTGTGTCTAGAATAGCAAAGCAGCACTGTTAGCCCTGGACCACCCACCTCTATTGTTATTTTTGAGAGAGAAACTTTTAAGCACTCTATTTGCCCTGGTGGCACAGTGGTTAAGTGCCTGGTTTCTAACCAAAAGGTCAGTGGTTCAAACCCACCAGCTGCTCTGCAGGAGCCGGCGAATCACTGGGGTCGAGGCGTAACCTTATGGGAGTGTTAAAACAATTTGCCCATTGCCATGGAGTCCATTCCAACTCATAGCAACCCTTAAGGTTTCTGAGACTAAATATTTACAGGGAAGCCCTGGTGTGGCACTGTAGGATAAAAACTCAACCACAAGGTCAGTTTGAACCACAAGGTCAGTGATTCAAGTCTACCAGCCATTCCTTGGAAACCCTAGACAGGGGTCGCTATGAGTTGGAACTGAATCAACAGCACTTAACAACAACAGCAAACGTTTATAGGAGTAAATAGTCTGATCTTTTATCGTGAAGAGCAGCTAGTGGGTTTGAATCAACAAGCTTGAAGTTAGCAGCCCAATACCACCAAGGCCACTTTGAAGCAACTTTGTTGTTGTTGTTGTTATATGCCATCGAGTCGGGTCCGACCCATAGCGACCCTGTATAGGGTTTCCGAGGGTGTAAATCTTTACCGGAGCAGAAAGCCTCATCTTTCTCCCGCGGAGCAGCTGGTAGTTTCGAACCGCTGACCTTAAGGTTCGCAGCCCGATTCGTAACCACTATGCTACCAGAGCTCCTTTTGAAGCAACTTACACTGTACTAAAACCAATACAGGAATACATGAGCTTATGAAGACAAAATGGGTAAGAAAAAAAATGGGAAGTGTATAGAAATCTTAGATCTACTTCCAAAAATTCAGGCTCTGAGAACCCTGACACACATGGGGTTGCCCTGAGTCAGAATCAACTGGATGGCAACTATCTTTAAGCTATTATAACAAATAAAAAAGAAAATACATCAGTAACACAGGCTAACCATTTTTCTCTCGTGTGACAGTCTGAAGAGAGGCAGGCAGTCTTTGGCCTGTTAGGCAGGTCTACTTCAGAAAGTAATCTAAGACTCAGGTCCCTTCTGTGTTACTGCTTGACAGTCCCTTATGGATTGTTTTTGTCTTCACAGTCAAGAGGGTTTCCCAGGAGCGGCTGGTGAGTTTGAACTGCTAATCTTGTAGTTCAAACCGACCTTGTGGCCCAGTGCTTTATCCCACAGTGAAAGGAGATAATTAGGAAGCAGAGAGGGCACATAGTTTCGTTGTAGAATTTACCTAATATCTTTGTAGTGCAAAGGTTGCTTAATTTTTTCTTTGTGAAACAAAAACATTAAAAGATACTCAGAAATTCACAATTGGAACAAACCTCTTGACATTCTGTTCCTGAGACAATCTATACTTAATCATCAGATTTCATTGTAGTAGTGTTTCAATGAGGATGTTTTTTCCACTTTTTCTGTCCTTCTTGATCTAATATTTCGTTTTGGTTCTCAGAGTAGATGCATTTCATGTGGAAATTGGAGTCCTAGTGTCGCGTCGTGGACTAAAGCAGTGGACTACAAGGTCGGTTTGAACTGCAAGGTCGGTGGAACCGGTTCCACAGCACTTAACAAAAATGTGAAAATTTAAAATATTTACCCTACAGAATTGAGCCTTAAACTTCTTACTAGGTTCCCAGTAGAGTCCTCACCACAAGAACACACGCAGGCTGAACCCATTAATATATGAAAACTGAATCTGTAATCCAGAGCTGTTGGCATTTTTAAAGAGATGCTTCCTGAAAAAGACAGTGCTTCTGTCACGATACTTTGGTATCTTCAGATCATACAATTTCCCGTCCAATCGAAGCAGTTATGCCAAAGTGACCTGCACATAAACCATTTCCATTCTTTACCCCAGTTCTTTTGTCTCCTATATACCGATCTTCCTTCTGGACTCACAGTTGGTCACCTAAGATCCGGCTCCAAGGAACTGGTTGCTAAGAGACTAGATGCTGAGAGGGTGTGGACGCTGCACTGCGACGAACCGGGGAATAGATACGAGGGGGTGGGGTGAGGTTGCGGAAGGGCTCCCACCCGCATGCAGGAGCTCGTCGCCCATTGGCTCCACTACCACGGCTCTGGCCCGCGATTGGCAGGGTGGAGTTGGGCCCGGCGATCCTTGGCCGTCGCCTGCTAGCTGGCGGGGGTGGCATGTGAGGGCGCAGCGACCGGGATTGCGGGCCAGTAGCGGTAGGTTCAAGGCGCTAGTGAGGACGGTGCGGGCCGCAGCAAGTGACTGAGGCACAGTAAGGGCCGCATCGGCCCTATGAAGGTGAGCGAAACGCCGAAGGGGAGAGAAGTGCAGCGAGGAGTGGTTCCACTCGCAGCCCGCCCGACGCGGCAGGGCGGGCTGGCCAGCGTCCTGCTTGCCCAAACGCCCGCACCGCGCGGCAAACGCGCGGCTCCTACTGCTCTTGGTCCGGGCAGCCAGTCCCGCCGGCGCCCTGCTGGAGGCGCTCCAGCGTCTGCGACGACTGCACTCGAGACCCTACGTCTCCCCAGCCTCACCCGCAGCTCGGCGCCTTTGTCCACCCCTCGAACCTTCCCCGCGCCTCCATTCTCTGCCCCTTGCGCAGTTGGCTGGGCCGCTAGGTCTTGGGGTGCCCGGAGGACGCGCCTCGCAGTGAGTCTCTGGCCCAAAGATTTGAAAGGCCTCAGTGTATTCATCCTGGGTTTGAGATGTGATTTTACTTTCTCCTTTACGATCAAAGCCAACTGTCTCAATTCTCTTTTGTAGTCGGAAGCTGGGCAGAAGGCTTCTCCCCGGTCTGGGATGACTCAGTGTTAACTCCAATCATGTTAGGTCAAAGAGTCTGAACCTGACCCCAATCCTAGCGCCCCCTTCTCTCTTCTCATCTTGCTACTCACTTGGGGCTGAGAGGCAGAGATTGGAAAGGAGGGGAATCATGCCAGGAACCTCTGTCTGGTGTGGGAACCATTCAGATTGGTATTATTAGTACATATAAATAAGCCAACATTACAGAAATGGAGGCGGGGACATGAAGTGTTTTTAAAACATGTAGTTCACTAAACAAATAGAACTCATGTTTCTGGTGAATTACACGTTTTTCCATTAAACTCTTCTGAATTTGTTATTTTCTCATGAATGGGAATGGGTTTGGTATGAGTGTGGTCTAACTGAGCTTCGGATTTTTTCTTTTTGTATTGTGTTGTTACAGTTGTATATTAAGTCTGTACTCTTTTCCCAGTATGGTATATGCACTGTGATCACTCTTTAGAGAGAATTTAAGGACTATCTGATCAAAGCTCTGCCTTTTATACTTAACATTGAGACTCTAAAGGATGTTTTCTTTGACATACATTTAACTGAAATTAATACTTGGTAGAATTCCTTTGTGGAGTTCTGGTAGCGTAGTGGTTACAAATCGGGCTGCTAGCCTCAGGATCAGCAGTTCGAAACTACCAGCTGTTCCGTCGGAGAAAGATGAGGCTTTCTGCTCCCGTAAAGATTTACAGCCTCGGAAACTTTGTACAGGGTCACTATGAGTCGGAACCGACTTCACGGCACATAACAACAGCAACAACAACAGATTTCCTTTGTGGCACTGTAGAATAAGCACGGGACTGCTAGCTTCCAAGTGGGCAGCTCTAACCCACCAGAATCGCTATGAGTCAGAGCCAGCTAGATGGCACTTAACAACAGACTGCCCTTGCTCCTTATGATTCAGTTGTATAAAGAAAATGTAAAAATAAAAAACATTTCTCATCTAGATGATATATTCTTAAACATGCATATTATGATGAGTATCCTATTTTGAAATGCCACCTTGAGGACTAAGGTGAACCTGACTCAAGTCATGGCATTTTCAGTAACCTCACATACATGTAAAGCTGGACAGTGAATGAGGAAGACCAGAGACGGACGGATCGAGGCATTTGAGTTGTGGTGTTGACAAAGAACATTGAATATACCACGAACTGCCAAAATAACAAACAAATCTGTCTTGAAAGAAGTACAAGAATGCTCATTAGAAGCTAGGATAGCTAAACTGAGTCTCACCAGGAAGGACCAGTCCCTGGAGAAGGAAATCATGGTAAAATAGAAGTTTAGTGAAAAAGCGAAAACCCTCAATGAAATCAATGGACTCAAACATAGCAGTGATTCTGAAGATGGCCAGGACTAGGCAGTGTTTCGTTATGTTCATGTAGGGTCCCAATGGATTGGAAGCAATTCAATAGCACCTTAAAATAACATACAAGTGTTTTAAGTATTTGATATGGGCAATATTTTTATTAGCTAACAGATCATGTACTTGGTAGAAGTCAATACTTATTTTTGAAATTTTAAATGAATCTTTTTGGAAATCAAGGAAAAAAATACACCCAGAGTCTACTTTGAATTCCATTTAGACTGTTTTCTACTGAGGCCCAAACAAATGCCCCCTAACCTAACATGCATCCCAGATCGTATGGTATGAAAAATGATGCATGTACTAGGCAAACAAACTGTTTGCTAGCGATAAATTAGGCTTTTAAGAATGTGTCAAGGTACTAAATTTATTTATCCAGTAGGATATGATCCCCATTTATCTATGCATAAATGTTGTTGTTAAGTGCCATTGAGTTGGTTCCAACTCATAGTGACACTGTATAGAGTTTCCAGGGAGCAGCTGGTGGGTTTGAACTGCCTGCGCAGTCTAGTGCTGACCTTACAGTTCCATACTAGGAGTCCATGCATGAAATTTGTTGTTGTTGTTGTTGTTAAGTGCCATCGAGTCGGGTCCGACCCATAGCGACCCTGTACAGGGTTTCCGAGGGTGTAAAGTATAGGTGCTTAGTATTTAAATGAGTAGGATAAGCACTTGAACTGAAAGGTCGGCAGTTCAGATTCACCAGTCACTCCTTGGAAACCCCATACAGCATCACTATGAGTTAGAACCGACTTCCCGGCACTTAACAACATACTTCCTTGGAGTGTTGTCATCATTCCTGTATCTATCATATTTGTTGTCTTTATGAATCAGCAGAATCTGAGAATTTCTGAGATGGTAATATTACTATTGTGTGTGGTGCTGGTGGCTAATGCATCAGACTGCAAAGTCGTTTGAACTACAAGGTTGGTGGTTCAAGCTCACCAGCAGCTCCTTGGAAACCTTACACACGGTTGCTATGGGTTGGAATCAACTTGACAGCACTTAACAACAACAACAACAATAGCAGTGTTACATGGCTCTCACCATGTGCCAGTTACACTTTTCATATATCCTCAGAATTGTATGAGGTAGGTACAATTAACCTTGGTTTTACAGATGGGAAAATTGAGGCACAGAGATAAAGTCATCAAAATCAGATGGTACAATAAGCGGTCCAACTGGAACTTAACCTTGGACAGGCTGACTCCAGAGTCCACATCCTTAACCACTCCACTATACTGGTCTGTCATCAAGGTGCATCTGTTACTAGGAAGCTATGATTTTAGAGTGCTCTTGTTCTTTGTTTCGCTTTAGTATTCTTACAAAAGCATTTAGATTGAGTACATGATGTCTTCCCCTTGACGTTTCATACCAGCGTCTTGTGTGTAAACAGGTAGTCTGAATTATAGTTGAGTGGACAGTGGTAGTTGAGTGGTATAGTTCTCACCTTCCATGCGGGAGACCCAATCCGATTCCTGGCCAGTTCAAGCACAGCCACCATCCGTCAGAGAAGACTGACATGTTGTGATGCTGAGCAGGTGTCAGTGGAGCTTCCTGACGAAGCTGGACTAGGAAGACAGTCCTGAAGGTCTACTTCTGAGAAATCAGCTAATGAAAACCCTATAGACCACAGTGGCCCATTCCTGTTTGCTGTGAGTCAGGGATGAAGGGGCAATGCACAATAATGACCGTAATAGCTAGTATGTATCAAGAGCCTATGACACTCTTGGTTTTTTGTGGTTTAAATATCTCACATTGTCCTCAGCACAGCTCTACGAGGTAGATACTATGATTTTGTGCTGCATGCATCACATTTGTGAGGGACTGCCTCTGTCTTTAAAGTGTTTTCACAAAAGAATCACTTTGATTCTCTCCACTCTGTCGATTAGAGGTATTACTGTTGCTAACTTTTATTACCACAGCTCACCAGGTTAGGGACTTGTGCTGGCTGGCATGTGATAGAGCTACAACTCAAACTAGAGCTTCAGCCACTCCTGTGTATACTGCTTTTTCCACTGGACTGGGCTGTCAGTAGATCTTAGCTTTGTGTCTGAAAATAGACCCTGTTTTTCCATAGGAACAGCTTTTATTTAGAAATTGCATGCCCAATCCAAAAGTCAGCATCAGTAGATATGACTACCCATAAGCCTTTGTTGTTATTTGCATTTGTGAATCTATGTTCCAACTTTGTATACAGTGCCTGGCACATAGAGGGAACTCAGTAAGTGAATAAAATAAAAAGTATTTCATATACATGGATATAAAAAGTTCCTAGCATTTTTTGAGTGTGAACAAGTAGCTGCTTTTTCTCTGACACCAAAGGCTCCCTACTACATCAACAGAAACTTTCAAAATTGTTTCATTGGATCGTGACTTCACTTAAAAATATACTAGGCGCTCTCTCTCCGCTCTAAGCCACCATTCCCATTCTGCCATCTTCCCCATACTGTACAACTTGTATATAATGGAAAGAGCATGGGTTTGGGAGTCGTCTTACCTTGGATGGAGGTATACCTCTTATACTAGCTCTGTAACCTTGTACAAATTACTTAACTATTCTGAACCTCAGTTTTATTATTTAGTAAAATTGGGACAGCATCTACTTACAGGAGTATGGTGAGAATTTATTGAAGTATATAAAAGACTGAACACAGTGCCAGGTTCCTAGAAGACACTCAGTAAATAATAGCTATTCTGTGTTCTTCCTTTGTCCCTCTTCTTTGGCTCTCAGTATATTAAAATTCTCTGTCCCTTTGCCAGTTCCTCACCAGACCATAAACTCCTTGAGAGCAGGGACCATGCCATCATATTTATGTGTGTACTCCCATTGCTTGGGATTCACTGGGTTCTTAGTGAATTTGGAAATCCATTTGGAAAGGCAACTCAAGCCTGTTTTCGTTATGACCCTGTGACCTGAAAGTTGTGGACATCCTCGACTAAGTAAAGGGCTACTGGGTATGTTATTGAAGGTCCCCTGGACTGAGCTGGAGGGTGTGATAGGAAGAGAAATGCTTGGGGAGCCAGGTGAAGGAACAGGAGATGCTTGCCTTCTGTTAGGGTGAGGGTGGAAGGTGCAGGCACTAGGAAGGACTATGGTACCTTGTTTTATTAAGAGTGTCTGTGTGTATTATCAACCATCACATTGCTTCTGAAGATGAAGAAGAAAAGAACTTCACAAAGAAAGATTGTTCCAAATGATGTGAAAAATAGTAATACTTGTAGTTGCTTTTGTAACCGTCCATCATTTTAAACTAATAATCATGAGGCACAGAAACAATTGTGATGCTTACCCTAAAATGTTGAATTAAATTAAATTGATTTTAAGTTTCATTGTGCTCAGTCTTTGATGCTTGTTGTGTGCGTTTACTCAGAGAAATGAAGGAAATAGTGCATAGAACTTGAATGAAATTATAATTGTTTTTAATCAGCTGTTGTTATTAACTGCTGTCAACTTGGTTCCAACTCATAACGACCCTTTATAGGGTTTCTGAGGAGCAGCCGGTGGCTTTGAACTGCTGACCTTGTGATTCCCAGCCCAGTGCTGATTCACAGCACCATACCAGAAGTCCATTTTTAATCTGCTACCTATGCTTATTTATTTATAAGTTTAATTCCACCATCCATGAATTGCTAATCAGAGCATGCATAAGGCACACTTAAGAATTTTTTTTAAGGAAGGTAAGTTGTATGCTTTAGTATGAAAACTTTTGAATCTACAATGAACACCTGTATACCCTACAACCTAGATTCTACTATTCATATTTTATTATGGTTTTATCATGTATTTATCTGTCCATCCTTCTTTCTACCCATCCATCAATCCACGATCAAGTGCTCTAGTATTTAAAAAGTTGTGTGTTCATTTTAGGTCAGATTTATTTTCATTTTATAGTATCACATAAGTGCTAAGAATAACATAACTGATTGTGATGTTCTGAAAGACACTTGGATTTTAGATTTTTTTTTTTTTTTTTTGCCCTCCCTGTTTCTAGTTCTGAAAGATGAGTCGTGGATATTCAGAAAACAACAATTTCCTGAATAATAACAACCAAATGGTGTTGGACATGATCCTTTATCCATTGATCGGAATCCCCCAGACCATCAACTGGGAAACTGTGGCTAGGCTCGTGCCTGGATTAACACCCAAAGAGGTAAAGGGATTGTCCCTAAGTGTTTCCTGAAAAAAGAATCAAGAAAAGTGATCAACATAAACAACAACTAAAAAGAAAAAAAAAGTATTTGTTTTACATATTTATATACATATATTTATTTATTTTTATGATTTGACCATATGCAAACTATATATTAACCCATGTGATATGTTTTTAATCCAATCAAATCTTACAGGTTTACAACTTATATAACTGTTTGAAATGTAATAAATGGGCTTGTGTCATAAACTACTGTTTTTTCAGGGTATAGTATGAAGTGATAAATCCTAGAGGTATGATTTTGCAAAACTTTTGTCTCTTTTACTGGAAGAAAGTATATTTCTGGGTTCCATTGTGTTTCTCGCCTTTTCAGGTACTCTAAATTGTGTGTACCTCTCAAGAGATCAAGAAGGCATTGCAGAGTCCCACCTACATACCCCCAGAGTCCAGAATAGTGTGTATCCCAATTAATCCTACCTGATGCAGAAGAGGCATATTTGTCCCATATAATCTTATCCCCAGAGTCTAAAAGGACATAGGAGGGGACTTCAAAACATTTGTGGAAAATTTTCAATATCTTTTAATTCAATTTTTTCACTTTTTTTTTTTTTGAAGCCCTGCATGTATGTCACACATAATATGTATCAAAACCCATATTTTATAACAAAATTTCAGACATGCTCCTGATTCACCATGCCGTCCATTAATAAAAACACATGCCATCAACAAAAATGTCAAAGCAGAAAGTAGTTAATCAGGTCATAAAAATGTTAAAACTACTATGAAGTCGCATGGTGATTGCAACATGACATCATCTGCCTTCACTTAGCACTAATGCATCTCCCCTCTTCCAAGTCCCTTCCATATCTTGCCCCCATTTTTTATTAGCCTTGGACAATCAAAATAACATTTCTTATTACCAATTTAACTATAAACAGAAAAGCAGCAGACGTTAAAACATTCTGTTATCCTAATGATCTGTTATTGTTATTGTTAAGTGCCACTGAATTAGATCCAACTTTTAGCGGCCCTGTATAGAGTTTCCGAGGAAGGGCTGGTGAGCTTGAACCATTGACCTTGTGCATCAAACTGACTTTACATTCCAGTGCATTAACACACAGTGCCATACCAGGACTACTGATGATCTACATTAATTCTTTTTTTTTTTTTTTTTAATTTAAGGTTTTTATTGTGGATT
>NW_006408633.1:0-4479 GCF_000296735.1 Chrysochloris asiatica
GAACTGACTCAATAACATATAACAATAATAATTAGCAGAATCAGAGAGTACATCATTTATACAGTTTTCTACAATCAAAGTGATTTTTTGTTTGATTTAAGGACATACAAGAGATAGCAATTCATTTCCATTTTATCTCAATAAGTACATTGTTTTTGCTTATATTTTTTATCATGGGGTCAATTTCAACTCATAGCAACCCTGTAGAACATAGTAGAACTGCCTCATAAGATTTCCTATGGTATAGTCTTTACTGGAAAAGATAACCAGATCTTATCTCAATTAAGTGATTATTGGGTTCTACATGACTACCTTTCTGTTAGAAAAATATGTGCTTAATCATTGTGCCACTGGGAACTTTTAACAAATACATTAAGACCCAGACATTCATATTTTTCCCCAAATTAATTATTGTGAAAAACAAATTTTACTGTTAGTATACAAAATTATAACAATATTTTGTTTCTGTGATTACTATATATTCATTGTCTCATAACAGTTAACAGTAACATGATTTATTCTAAAAAGCATAAATTATTATTCAATGAGACAATTACACTTTCTTCTGTCTTTAGTGAGGCATGTGTACATAACTGAATAAGGTGAAGTCAATTTTTCTTGTCATGGAGCAATCATAAATATCATAATACCTAATACTGGCTTATTATTGTTGTTGTTAAGTGTCCTAAAGGTGGTTTTGACTCATAATGACCCAGTGTGGCGTTTCCATTTAGCACCTGGTGGGTTTGAACTACCAACCTTCTGATTCACAATCAAGTAGTGATCCTATAGTACCACATGGCATCAGGATTGGAAGAAGACTCCTTAATAACTTGTGATATGCAGCTAATATAACTTTGATTCCTGAAAATGGAGACAAGATTGAAGTTGTCAAAGACTTCAGTTTGCTTGCACTAACCATAAACACTCATGAAAGTAGCAATCTAAAGATGTATTGCACTAGGCAAATCTTCTGAAGAAGAACTCTAAAGTGTTCAAGAGCAAAGATGTCAGTTTGGGAATTCAATGCCTGACCCAAACCACGATATTTTCAATAATGTCATATGAATGCAAAAGTTGGACAGTGAATAAGAAAGACCTTAGAACAATTTATGCATTTGAGTTATGGTGTTGGAGGAGAATATTGAAAATGTCATGGACTTCCAAAAGAACAAAGAGATCTGTGTTGGAGTAAGTATGGCCAGAGTGCTTCTTAGAAGCCAGGATGGCCACACTTTGTCCCTCAACTTTGACATATTATCAGGAAGGGCCAATCTAAGGAGAAGGATATTATATTTGGTAAAATAGAGCATCTGAGAAAAGAGGAAAACCCTCAATGAAATGCAGTGACTGCAGCAATGGGCTCTGGACAGACTTCATCTTTCATACTTAGGACATATAATTAGGAGAAACCAGTCCCTAGATAAGAATATCATGTTTGGTAAAATGGAGGGACAGAGAAAGAGAGGAAGATCCCCCAACAAGATGGATTGGGGCAGTAGCATCCTTGATTGGCACAAATGTAACAGTTGTGAAACTGGTGCAGGACAGGGCAGTGTTTCATTTTGTTGTGCCTAGGATCTTTATGAGTTGGTACTGACTCGATGGAAACAAGAATGATTAAAAGTAAGTGGTTGACAAGTTTAATATCAATCAAATTAAAATTGGAATGGCTGGAATTAATAAGAGGAAAGCTAAATTTTACAGTAATAAATATAGTCAATTTTTTTTTAACAGTGAGAAATATATCACAGATACAGCTTTCTAATAATTTCATGGTATTAGACATGTGTATACATACTTAGAAGCAGCTCTGGTAATATACTGGTTATGAGTCAGACTGCTAAATTCAAGGTCAGCAGTTCAAAACTACTGGATGTTCCGCAGGAGACAGATGACACTTTCTGCTCCCATAAAGATTTATAAACTCAGAAACCCTATGCAGAGTCACTCTGAAATGGAATCAACTCCATGGCACACCACCACCTCCACCATACATATTTACAGGAGTCCTAGTGGCCCTGTGATATAGGCATTGAACTCTTAACTCCAAGGACAATGATTCAAACCCACCAGTCAATCTGGAGAAGAAAGATAAGACTGTCTGCTCCTCTTAAAGATTGTTGTTGTTGTTATGTGCCGTAGAGTTGGTTCCAACTCATAGCGACCCTGTACAGGGTTTCTGAGGCTGTAAATCTTTATGGGAGCAGAAAGCCACATCTTTCTCCCACAGAACAGCTAGTAGTTTCAAAATGCTGCCCTTAAGGTTTGCAACTTGGTTCATAACCACTATGATACCAGAGCCCCTTAAGAATCCATTACAGTCTTGGAAATCCTAAAGAGCAGGTGTACTCTTTCCTATAGTGAAAAATCAGCTTGATGGAAATGAGTAGATAATTAATTGCTTCAATACACATGGTACTTTTTTATATTATGTACTTTTACTTATTTTTTTAACTAAGATAAATTTATAGATTTTACTTCTTATTGAAATGAAATATTGTAAATATGCTTAATAAGATAGTTGTATATGCAAAAAAGTCAATGAACTTTACAAACATTTTCCCAAAAGAAAGAAGCCATATTAAAAGGAGGAGGGAGGGAGAAGTACATACTGTGATTCCATTTACATAAACTTCTAGTAATGACAAAATTAATCATAATGAGAAAAAATACAAAATATACTTTTTAATATTGACTCCACTGGCTGGTGCAAGGCAAGTTTTCAGGTGTGTGCACTGGACTGCAAAGTCGGTTTGAACTGCAAAGTCTACAGTTCAAACTCACCCACTTCACTTCGGAAATCCTATACAAGGTCGCTATGGGTCAGAACTGAATCTATGGCACTTAATAACAAAAAGCAACAGCAAATAGTCTTTATTGTTATTACTGTGTTTGTTAAACAAATACTTATCAAATTCATTGGATAATCTTAAAGTGTTTCCATTTTGTTATAAGTAAGTTATAGCTTATTTAAGTTTACTAAAATTTCTAAAATAAAAGGAGTCATTGACCTGACAGCATTGGAAGCTACAGTCTTAAGATTATTTCTTTCTGCCAACATGCTTATCTCTTATATCTTTTGGAAACATCACATTCTTTTTTCATTCTTTTTATGACATAATCTAATTCATTAACTTGTTTTTTGGTTAAATGAATGCATTTTTTCTGGACTAATTCTTCCTTAATGTGAAAAATTGATATATGTTACATTCAGTTGCATAAAAGGAATTATGAAAGAGAATAACAATTGTTTTAGAGAAGTATTTGTTCTCTATGACGTACTGCACATATAAGGAATCCTTGTTTTTGTTAAGTGCCGTTGAGTCAGTTCAGACTCATAGTGACCCTGCATAGGCTTTCCAAGCAGTGGCTGGTGAGTTTGAACCTCTGGCCTTGCGGTTCAACTTGGCCTTGCAGTGCAGCACATTTAACCCACAGCACCACACCAGGACTCCACGGAGTCCTTGTTGTTGTTGTTAAGTGCCATTGAATATGTTCCAACCCATAGTGACCCTGTATAGGGTTTCCAAGGAGCAGATGGTAAGCTAGAAACCACCAACCTTGCAGTTCAAACAGCTTTGCAGTCTGGAACAGTAACCCACAGTGCCATACCAGGACTCCTTTACGGAGTCTTTAGGTGGCACAAATAGTTGAGTACTAACCAAAATGTTGCCTGTTTAAATCCACCCAAAGGAGGCTCAGAAGAAAGATTTAACAATCTGCTTCTAAAAGGACACAGCCTGGACACCCCTATGGACCATTTCTATGCAACACATGGGATGTCAATGAATCATAATTGATTCAAAGGCAATTGTTATTGTTGTGCTTGTTTTATACCTTCATGTATACAAATAAATATATTTTTATTTATTCAATGCCATTTAAATAAAAGTTTTAACATATGTTGAGTAAAGGAAAAGATGTGAATGATTCCTGCCTTTATAACCTAGTAAGATTTATGCTTGCCCCTCCCAACTCCTTACTGTGATCAGTGGCACTTGTTTTAAAATGGTTATCAGGATAAAAGAGAGAGACTATGTCTGTGGAAGATTGCATATGTGCTTAATAGATATCTTTATTCACTCACAGGCACTTTCAGCTCAGCAGTGTTCCTTTTGAGATTGAACATCTCAAGGAGATGATTATCAAATCAGAGAATGATGTCCCAGGTTTGTAGTCTGGCATTTACAAGAACTGTTGAATTCTATGATTGAAAATAATTGCAAAATATATTAGAACGATTGCTGAGTCAAACTGTGCTGTAGCTGTCACTAAGTTACCACACATTCCATATTAGTTTATACTTAAGCTTTTCTCAAATTATGCATGTAAGGAATAGATTAATATATATCTGATTATTGTATCATGGGTGAAAATTCTGACATTTTAAATTGAATGCAATTTTTATTAGTAATGAAAAAGATTCAGTACCATTCTTTATGAGAATAGTTGACAGGTCAAGTTGAAGTTACTACT
>NW_006408633.1:4726-7214 GCF_000296735.1 Chrysochloris asiatica
GCATTGTCAGTGGGAGCTAAAATTATTTTGGAAAATGCTATGTGATTGGAGATTAAAACATTTTCATTTTTAAATGGAAAAAGAAAGCACAATTTCCCAGCAAAATTGAAAAGTTACTGGAAATGTGGACTCTGGCATCTAAATTAAGATCTTCAATTAAGTCCATTTTTATTGTTTTGTAGCATAGCCATTTCAGCAGAAAGAAAATAAAAATGGAACATATATATGCTGAAATCCTTGTATTTTATAGTAACAAAGAAAATAGTTACACATATATGTTTAATTCAATTACATGTAATTTTGAATCAGTGTCCAGTAATGCTTCCTGTATTATGTACTCAATATTGTAAATGTTATAGTGCATGTTATAAGGTTCCAAAATATGTTTTTATTGTATTAAACTTTAGTGTATGAGGAAAACATATAAAAGGAGGTAGCTAGAAAGTTACAATTTATTTTCTGTAAGTAAAATCAATCCCTCATTTAATTATCTCAATAATATAGGGAAGTAGGCAATGGAATGCCAATTTTTCAAGAAACCAAGGATATATATAACAACAGTTAATAAGTAGGGTAAAAGACTTCACACTTATGCCTGTATGTTGACATTTTTTCTAGACTCAGCAGGTACAAAGAAGTCAACTAGTTTAAGAGGCTTGCAGTTCAAGAATAATGTTTTATGTTTCTAAATTCTGAACAATTTAAGTTATGATTGAACTTCTTTTATATTCTAAGAAATTTAGTAAGGATGCTTTGTGTATGCTAGAATTTATTAATAAAAGTAATGAGTATCAATGCTAAGAGGAAAATAAAGACAAGTTACTATTACTAAAAATGATTTGATGTATTTTTTTTAAGTGTCTTTCATTGAGTCAATTCTGATTTATAGCGATCCTATAAAGGTTTCCAAGAAGAGGCTGTTGATTTGAATGGCCAACCTTCCAATTCAAAAGTGATAGAAGTGATGGGTGGGGTGAGTACAAATGCTGACAATTTAACTTGCTTATTTATCTCAGAATTAATAGTTGCTGAATATTTATTTAATTCTAGTGATATTAGGGAGATTAGAAACATACATATTATTTTAGTGAACTATATTTTTATTAATTAATTTTTTTTTTATAAAATTACTCCTTAAATTTTTGTGTGTAATATATATATAAAAAAAAAATATGAAGGCTACGGCTGAAGTAACATTAATATTAAAACTTACATTAAGGTTAATTTAATTAGTCAATTACTTACCATTTTTAATTATATTTGTGTTCCCGAATTCTCAGGAAACCATCAGTATAATTCTTAATTACATATTTTTCTATAAGAAGACATCAATTACCTGATAAACTTCTTTTTCTTTTCAAACTGAATAATGTGATGAGCTCCTTTCCTTATCTTGGGAATGACCCAAGTAGAAACTCTATGTTAAATATAATATAGTAAGTCACTCACTGTAACTACTATTTCTAACTATATTCGTTTGGAGTTGTTTCAGGTCACAATACAAGGACTCCAGAGGATTATTTTCACTGAAAATCAAAATACTTTATTTGATATGATGACATTCCTCTTCATTTTGACATCCAGCATAGTAAATCATATTATTGTTGGATTCATCATGTTCAATATCATCTAAACTATAATATGGATCTAAAATAACAACTTTTTTGACTATATTGAAATAATTAGGCTAATTTGATGGCACTGTAGAATAAAAATTGGACTGCTAACAACAATGTTGGCAGTTCAAATGCACCAACTGCTCCACAGAATAAAGATGAGACTTTTGCTTCTATATAACTTCTTAGAACTCCAAGTCAGAGTTACTATAATTTAGAATTGATTTAGTGGCTTTAAGTGGGTATTGAAATATTTAATCTGAGTGATCTATCCCTAATCATATGTCTTTGAGCCCATGTTATCAGTTGCTGCCAAGTCAACCATGACTTATGGTGATGTAATGAACAATGGACCATCTGACAGACAAGTGGTTGCTTAATGATCAGTACTTTCATATTTAAAGCATGCTTTTCACAGGTTTTCTATGACATTCAGTTGGTTCCAACTCATTGTTGTTGTTTTTGCTAGGTGCCATCCAGTCAGTACAAACCCATAGTTAACTTATGCACAGCAGAATGAAACACTGCCCTATCCTGGGCCAACCTCACTATTGTTGCCACACTTGAGTCCATCGATGCTGCCACTTGGCCATTCCATCTCATTGGAGGTCTTCCTCTTTTCCTCTGACCCTCCACCTTACTAAATATGATATACTTCTCCAGCAAATGCTCCATCCTGACAGCATGTCCAAAGTTTGAGAGACGAAGTTTAGTCATCTTGGCCTCTAAGGAGCACTCTGGCTGCACTTCATCCAAAACGGATCTATTGGTTGTTTTGGCAGCCATGAAACTTTCTATAATCTCCTCCAATACCATAATTCAAAAGCATCAATTCTTCTACGGTCTTCCTTATTCACTGTCCAGCTTTCGCA
>NW_006408633.1:8184-12083 GCF_000296735.1 Chrysochloris asiatica
TTAAAGTTTATTGTATAAACAATTTTTATCACATTACTTCAAGTGCTAAATTTTCATTTCTTTTCTTTCATAGTTTGGATTGTAATGTTATCAACTTTGGATAATTATAACCATTACATATTGATATAAATAATATTTTATATGATATCTTTAAATCTTGTTTATTTTGTATTTTTTACTGGTAAGGCATAATACAGAGATAATTTCAGGTTGTTAGCTGTCATTAAATCTATTTTGACTCATTGGTATCCCAGGTGACATAGTGGATTGGATCTAGATTGTAGTCTGGACATGAGCAAGTCACTCAGTCTTTATTCTGTATTCACTGGTTATGTTTGAACCACCCGTCTTTTGGTTAGCAGCTGATAACTTATTATTACACCACCAGGGCTCCTTAATTTGAGTATTTGGTTACTTATATCTTCTTCCAAAATCCATTTTTGTGGTTGTAATGAGTTCTGGTGTGGTGCCGTGGGCTAATGCACAGGACTGCAAAGTTGGTTTGAATCACAACGTCAAGCTCACCAGCCGCTCCTCAGAAACTGTATACAGCGTCATTACGGGTCAGGTTCAACTTGATGGCACTTAACAACTACAACAAAGTAGGCAATAAGCCAAAAACAGAAACTATTGCCATTGTGTCAATTCAGACTCAAAGAAACCCTATATACAGTTTCTGAGACTGTAAACCTTCTGAAACTGTAAAAAAAAAAAAAAAAAAAAAGAGGCAGCTGGAGGCCTCTTTTTTCTCCCTTGGATTTGGGTGGGTTTGAACCATCAACCTTTGGTTTAGCTGCCTGACACCTAATGCACTACAGTCCACAATATCTTTAGAAAATTAGATTCAAAATGTTTTGAAACTGGACATCAATCTTTATGAGGCATTATTTGTGAACTGGCACAATTTTTTTAATTACTGTTTTTCAAAATCTCTTAGTTTATCTGCACATGATATTTGGTTATTTGCCTTACCAAACAATATTAAATCTCATTGCTTTGGCATATTCATTTTCCTTTATGCAATGTGGCATTGCTAAAATGTTGATGCTCATTTTATGACAAAAATTGACATTTTTATGGCTTATCAGATAAAATGTCCTGAATTATGTACTAATTTCCTCATCTCTCTCTTCCTGTACAATTGGCATATCCCCTTCAATTCTTATGGCCTTATTCAAATTGACTGGTACTTCCCCATTGTTTTATGTTTGTTTTTTGTTTTTTTTGACTATTTTTATTTTAATAAATCTTTTTAAAACAGTAGGGGTAAAAACATTTTTATCAATCTTAAAAATTAAAATTTAAGTTTTTCTATTTTTTTTATAAAGTATACCTTAATACTTTTATAATATGGCCTATTTGTAAAAAGAACTAGGTCAAAGATGAATTTGTTGTAGGGTGCCAAACCTCAAAAAATGTTATATCCCAATATTTAATGTATTATGTGAAATATAGTAAGTTGCATAATAATGGTTGAAAACTTTTGGCCCTGTGGTTGCATTGCTATATACTTTAGTACATTTTTTGCCTGTAGCATTCTCTGAGAATGATCTCTGAAAAAACCTAACTGGAACACTTATGTATTAAAGAACTGTGAATCCCTAGGCAGTGATTTCAGCATGCCTCCACTCTTCTGCCAAATCTAAACCATATGCCATCAAAAGGATTGCCGTTGGGTTAAAATCAGATCCAAAAAATTAAATGATTCTGTGAATTTAGGCTGATTCCCAGTAGTTATTCTTGTTCCAATTCCTGCTTTGAAATGATTATAAAAAATACAGCAAAGTAGGCTAAAATGCTTGTTTTCATGTAGTATATAATTTTAAAATCCTTCATATTATTATTATATGTACTTAAAATATAAGCTCAGATTTAGATTTCCATATGCCAAAAATGAATCTAAGAAGCTATGAAGGTGTTGACATTACTTCATTAGAGAAATAAACCAAAACCAAAAATCCACTGATGACTACTGGATTCCAACTCATAGTGATCTGATAGGGAAGAATAGAAATGCTCCATAGGGTTTTCAAGTCTACAAATCCTTATAAGAGCAGACAGCCTTATCTTTCTCACATGAAGTAGCTGCTGAGTTTGGACCACTAATCTTTCTGTTCTCAGTTCGATGTTTAACCCACTATGATGCCAGAACTGCTTAGAGAAGAAATGGGAACATAAAAAATGACTCCAGTTCTCAGGCCAACTCTCAAACCAATATAAAAGAAAAAAATAAATGGAAAACATATAGAAACTGGTATGCAGTATGAATGTTAGCAAACTGTAAGATTTGTAATTATTGAAAAGAATTGCTATCATGGAAATATGGATTGGAAATATCAAGTAGGATGTGCAAAACACCTTGGAATTTTGTATCACTCTAGTGAAGCAGAGGAAGAAAAATATCAAAGAAGAACAATAGATGTAACCCCTATATGTTCCTAGAGAGAATCGCCAATAAAAAGTTAAGGTCATTTTGTTTGCTTGTTTGTTTGTTTGTTTTATGTTTCATTGTGCTTTATTGACTATGCAAAGTCATTTAACTGTGTGGATCATAACAAACAATGGATAACATTGATAAGAAGAGGTATTTTAGAACACCTAATTGTGCTCACGAGGAACTGTACATAGACAAATAGATATTTAAACAGGATACTGAATGGTTTAAAATTTTGAAAGGTGTGTGTCAGGGTTGTATCTTTTCACCATAGTTATACAATCTGTATGCAGAGTAAATAATATGAGAAACTTAATTATGTGAAGAAGACAGTGAGTTCAGGATTGGAGGAAGAATAATTAATAACCTGATATATGCAGATGGAACAACCTTGCTTGCTAGAAGTGAAGAGGACATGAAATACTTAATGATAAAGATCAACAACTACAACCTTAAGTGTGGATTGCACCTCAATATAAAAAAAAAAAATTCTTATAACTGGACCAATAAATAACATCATGGTACCAATTTGCCAGCAACTTACAACAACAACAAATATCTAAGATATTGATCTTTCTATGTTACAGTTAATCTTTGACAACTTCCAATTTTCCTAGATTCATGCTTCACACATTCCATATTCTCATCATTAATGGATGTTTGCAGCTGTTTCACCTCATTCTGAGTTGTTTCCCATCAGCAAATGAAAGTCCCCCAAATTTTTATTCCATTCTTGTCATTATAGTCAACGCTATTTTGAGGAAGCCTCTCTTCCCCAATCATATTCTGAGTGCCTTCCAACCTGTGGAGCTCATCATCTGGCACTGTATCTGACAATGTTCTGCTGCTATTCATAAGGTTTTCAGTGGCTAAACAGTCAGAACTAATCTGCTGCCCCTTCTTCATATTCTTTCTTAGTTTGGAAGCTCCACTGACATCCATCCATGGGTGACCCTGCTGGCATTTAAAATACTGGTTACAGTGTTTCCAATAGCACAGCAAAATTCAAGCCATCATAGTGTGACAGACAAATTAGTGGTAGTGTTAAAAATAGGTATTTGCAATAAAAAATATAAAAAAAAAAATGATGGTATTTCAAATTGCTGTTATGATATCTCCAGCTTAGTTTCTATTTCCAAGGCTGTATTTTTCAGCTACCAATCCTTCATTGTTTCCAACTTTCAAATTGCAATCTCCAGTAACTATCAGTGCATCTTGATTGCTTGCCTTCTCAATTTCAGAATGGTCAAAATTTCAGATGATCAAAATTTCCAATGTCTTCATCTTTGGAATTAGTGGTTGGTGCATTAATTTGAATAACAGTCATATTGATTTGTCTTCATTGTTGACATCTATATATTATCCTATCACTGTCAGCATTGTACTGCTGGACAGATTTTGAAATACTCTTTTTGATGATGAATGTGATGTCATTTCTCTGCAATTTTTCATTTCTGGCATAGTA
>NW_006408633.1:15797-21316 GCF_000296735.1 Chrysochloris asiatica
TTGTCAGTTTCTTCTTTGTTTTATGTTTTCTTGTTCTGCTTGGATCTTCATTTCCATTGTAACTTGTGAAGTATTAATTTTCTTTAGGGTTGCCCTATAGTCTATTAAGTTTTCACTGCATTTAAGACAGTCTATTGTATCCTGCCATCTGCTCGACCTCCTCACCACCTGGATCTCTGTTCCTATATTTTCCCCTTCTTTGACATTGTTAATATTTTGATCTTTGGTTTACATCATAGGTCCTCAGAATTCATTGCTGTAATTGTGTTCCATTCTGAACTTTCCTATCCATTGACTGAGTTCCAGGTGGCGTTATGTTTGCCAATCTCTGGTTGTTGTCTGTTCTTGCTGGTTTTCATTCCAAAGAACTCCTTTTAGGATGTTTTGAAGTGATGGATTGGTTTTGATAAAATCTCTTAGCTTCTGTTTATCCTAGAATGTTTTCATTGCACCATAATATTTAATTGATAGTTTTGCTGGATAGACAATTCTCGGTTGGCAGGTGTTTTTTGTTTTTGTTTTTGTTTTTCTATTGTTGTTGTTGCTATGTGCCATGGAGTCAGTTCTGACTCATAGGGACCCTATACATGGTTTCCAGTCTTTAAATCTTTATGGGAGCAGAAAATCTCATATTTTTCTTGTGGAACAATGGTAGTTTTGAAGTGTTGACTGTGAGATTAGCAGCCTGATTTGTAACACTACACTACCAGAGTGTCTCCCCATTGCCTTCTTGCCTACATGGTTCCTGCTGCGAAGTCAGAGCTTAATCTGATTTGCTTGCCTTTGTAAGTAACACTTCTCTTTTCCCTGCCTGCTTTTAGGTTTCTCTCCTTTTCTTTGATTTTGGAGAGCTTTATTATGCTATGTCTCAGTGATTTTCTTTTGGGGGTTATCCTTTCTAGGGTTTGTTCAACTTCTTGAATGTTTATCTTCTCATCCTTCAAGATGTTAGGAAAATTTTCTTCCAGAAGCTTTTCAACTATCTCATTTGTGGACTTCTGTGATTCTTCCTGTTCTGGAATGCCAATACTCCTTAAGTTATTCCTCTTCATATTATACAGCAGAAATCTTAGACTCTCTTCAGCTTTTTTAAATACTTTTTTCTGTTTGCTCTTCTATCTTAGCAGTAGTGAGAGATTTGTTTTCTAGCTAGCTGGTCTGGCTTTCATCTCTTCTATTCTACTCCGTTGCCCTTTCAGTGTATTTTCCATTTCTAATATTTTATTATTAATCATATGGGCTTCTTTTTGCAGGTTTTGGATTGTTTCCATTACCATATCTATCTTGTTTGATTACACCTGTAGCACTTTCCTGACCTCTTCTTTATTTTCATCAAACGGTTTTTGGAACATTTGAATTTATTTCCATATCATTCTTCTTAATTCCTTCTCAGGCAGATCCAGAGCCTGCTCTTCTACTGGGAGTTTGTGTCTGCTTTCAGCTCATTTGTCTCAGTTCCTTTTTTCTGCTTTTGGACATATGTTGAGATCTTTAATTGTGTTTTCTTGGACATTTTCATTAGTTGTGTGGGGTATTGATGCTTAAATGAATGTGTGTTGCTTTGTTGTTAAGCTTGCTTAGCATCTCCTGGTGGATATGATCTGGAGATAGGCTTCCCTTTTCACGTGTAATGCCTCAGCTGGTTTTGGCTCTTGACCAGATGGTGGTGTATTACAGGGTATGCATGTAGCTTGGCTATATGGGCACAGTTGCTGTCTCTTCTTAGGTAAGGTAAGGTCAGAAAGCTCCAACCCCTGGGAGAGGAGTGAAGCCAAAAGGACCAAAAATAGAAACCATATAAAACCAGGGACAAAATCCGCCAATCAAAACCAAAAAATAAATTGTGATTGACACTGCCCACTGGCCTTTGCTGTGCAGGCAGGGATAAAGGGTCCTACCCAGGTCAACTTTGGGGCTGGGTCCCAGAGTCAAGATGCAATAAGAAGCAGCCTTCAGGTTTCCTCTCTGTGTCATTGGAGAACTGTGGGTGCAATGCTGTACCTTTTGGGGGGTGTACTTCCACCCACCTTCAGGTGTGTAGGCTGGGCAGTGAAAGCGTGATTGGAGTAAAAAGGAAAAATAAATGAAAAGTGAAAAGTGAAAGATGAAAAATCAGTCACACCTCTCCCTCCAGATGCATAGCTCAGCAGCTTCTAGTACTTGGTCACTGCCTCTGCTTGGATGTGACCCAGCCCTCTAGCCTTAGGATTTCTGTCTGCTGGCCATCATGGTTGGATCGATTCAGAAATCACTGTATTTTGCTTCCACAGGCAGATATGTTTCCACAGGTAGGCACAGGAAACTAGCACCCAGAACCTTAAACAAGATTCAAGGCTCCACAGCTGTTCTGTGGACCACTCTTTCTGTTTTGGGGGGAGTTTGGGCACAGGAATTTTCAGTATCTGTCTCTGCATACCTGGCCTCCAAATCGCTTAAAAAAGACCATGAGTGTTCTTATTTGTATTGAGAACTATATCTTCAAGCTCATTAATTCTGGCTTCCATCAATTCCTTTGCCCTTTCATGCACTGTTTTTTCTGAGATCTTAATATTGATCACCTGGAATTCTATTTGAAGGGTTTTATTGTCTCTATTCCTTTATCTATTTTGTTTGATTTTTTCCTATAGCACTTTTCTGAATTCTTCCTTGTTTTCCTCAACATTTCTAGGAAACATTCATTATCCTGAATTCTGTTTTAGGTAGTTGCAGTGCCTCTTCTCCCTCAAACAAATTTTCTAGCTCTTTCTCTTGGTCATTTCTTTGAGATACTCTGTCTTTGTTTCATGATATGAATGGAAATTTTCTCTGTAGGCATTGTGGTGCTGTATTTGTATTAAGTTGATGAATATATGTTATATAGTATATTCTTGGCCACTCACCAATTGACTCCTGGTGGGTATGCTTAAGAGTTGAGCTTCTCTGTTCATTGTTTGTATAAGTCAATTCAATGTGATTTAGCAGATGTAGGTTGTAGTCGCTATTCTGGTATAGAGTAGCAGGTATTGGTGGGTCTATAGGGGGTATGGTTGTGGTGTGGCTGCATGTCCACTGTTGTAGTCTCCTTTGTCTCTGTGAGTCACAGGCAGGCTTCTGCATTGGGGATGTTTTCTGTTCTTTCAATCTACTCACATCTGTTCAAAATGGCTGCAGCAAATCACAAGCAACTGGCTCAGATCAGAAGTCACCTCCTTTCTTGTTTCTGTTCTAACTATTTGCAACTGGTAAGTACTCTATACACTCATATTTCCCTTTACGGAAGCTCAAAATTTTAGGACCATATTCTGAATCTTTGCTGAAGTTGGTGTGCACAGGCATTCTGCCTAGTCAGTGATAATCAACAATATTTATTTTGTGTGTCAATGTTTTGTTTGGGTGGTAAAGTGTGTAGAATGGTATTGTGTGTTTGTCTGCATATGAATTATTTTATCTTTATGATTCTACTAAATATTGGATTTATTTCTCCTGGACATTGATCCAAACTCTCTTACTTAACATGGTATATTTCTACAAATAATAGTGTCTTTTGTGTTTGCCATATGTACAATCTTACTTCTTGGTTTGGTACGGAAAGGAAATTAATAAAAATTGTCATTAGTAACTTATTATTTTTGATATTTTTCTTAATATATTTCTTGTTCAGATTATAAAGGGTAAACTTTGGAAAGGCTAGGATAGCATATCATAGTTTAGTATCTTAACTCTTGGTCAGAAATTAAATTATTTTTACCTTGTTGTACTGACTTGATGACACTTAACAGCAACAAGGACATATAATGTGGATCTGTAGGTTTAACACTGGACTGTGATTCACAAGGTAGTTCAAACCTACCAGCTGTTCCTCAGAAACCCTATACAGTGAGTGAGTTGGAACTAACTCAATAACATTTAACTTTAACAACAAATTAATCAACCTAACAACACTCAACAACAACAACCATTTTACTCAGAATTCAGTACCTTCAATGAGCTCAAAGCATCATTTCTGATTATTCTCTAACTAGCAACACGTAGTATCAGTAACTCTTAAGTCTCTAAAATAAGATGCTTTGTGTAATCTCAAAAACTGTAAGAAAACCAATAGCAGGCTATTCAGCTGTCATCCAGGCCAATATGCTATTATTTAAGACAATAATTTTCTATTTTTTGGCACAAGTATCTTACAGCACAGAAATAAAACTTTTTCTTGAGCTGTGCTTATATGTTTCCTCTGAAGGCAATGGGAGTTAAGGTCATGTGGAGACAGGATTAATTTAAGTGGTGAAAACATTGTAGCTTTGCCAAAACCCTTTAGTCTTCTCTATGTCTCAAATGCTTCCTTTTTTTCTAACATTTTTTTCTCATTAAAATTTCAGGTAAAATTTATATAGAATTCACATAAACACTACATATATCACCTGGTTCTGTTAAATGTTAAGATTCTAGGTTATTTAAAGACTCCATTATTATTAAATAATTAATTATCAGTGAGAATACTCTTTGCATTATTTCCTACTTCAGTTCTGCTTGTTTTTCTCCAGAATAAATTACTTTCATGATTTAAGCATCTAATATAGATATGTGTGTATGTGTTGTTGTTAAGTGTCATTGAGTCAATTCTGACCCATAGAGACCTTGTGTAAGGTTTCCAAGGAGTGGCTGGTGGGTTTAATTGTGTGATTCAAACTCATCTTGCGGTCCAGTGCATTTTCCTGTTGTGCCACAATATATAGTATCGTTATTCATGTATCATACTAAAACTAAAATAAGACAGTGTAACTTCCAGTTTGGGGGTGTTGGAAGTGAAAGGGACTCAGGAAAATCTTCTCAGTGGAAGCATGGAAAAGCCAGAAAAAACTATCGCAGAGCTTTAAATTCAATATAAAGTAAGTGGAAATGATTTCTGGGGTCTACCAGTGGAGAAATCTAATGGAGTAAGAAGGAATGCAGATATTTCTAAATCAATCAATCGGGACTCTGCCTCCCACGCACAGTCTTGCCAGAGAACAGAGGGTGGGGCCACAGCCTGCAGATAGGGAGTAAAAACCACCCAGAGACTTCTGGAAAAAGAGCAGTAAGAGGTGTGATTTTTCCCCCCTTCTTTTGGTATTTTTCCTTCAACTCCTGTGCTCTGCCCTGTCACACCCTCTCTGCTCAGGTTGGGTGTCTTCACACAGGTGGGAGTGCACCCCCAAAAGGATCCAGTATTGCGCACACAAAGCACAATTTTCCCACAGTGCAAAGTAGCTGAAAGTTTCAGCTGAAAGTCCAGAGGCTAATCCTACAGTAGGTTCTTCTGACCGCTCACTGTGGGATTTAGCTTAAAGTTGGCTCTCCTGCTTGCGTGGGAGCTTTTATTCCTGCCTTATCTAGCAAGAGATAGAAAGTCTGGCCATACAGATGAGCCATATTTGCACCCTGTAAAATTCCAGTCTGAAAGGCAAGAAACAACACCAACTACTATATACAAGATCAGTGCATAAACTCAACACCTAGTGAAAACACAATAAATTAAGAAGAACACTATGGATATAGAGAGACCT
>NW_006408633.1:21841-23750 GCF_000296735.1 Chrysochloris asiatica
CTATATAGCCAAGCTACAAGCATACCCTGTAACATCCCACCATCCTGGCAGGAGCCAATACCAGCTGTTACACATTACATAGATTGCCAACAGTTGCTAAGTTTACTCACAACTGAGTAATAAGAGACATGAAAAGGGAAGCCTATATCTAGAAAACATCTACAAGGAGTCACTCAGTAAGCTTAATAGCACAACAACATACATTCATTTAATCATTGAAACCACATATAACTATTGAAAAAGTCCAAGAAACAACAAAGGATCTTAGTAAATGTCCAGAAACAGAAAAGAGTAACTGAAACAAATGAGCTGGAGGTAGGCATAGTCTTCCCATTAGAAGAAGAGCAGGCTTTGGATCTGCCTGAGAAGGAATTCAAGATAATGATATTAAGACAAATCCAAATAATTCCCAAAGAGGTGGAGGATAATAAGGAAGAAGTCAGGAAATTGTTAAAGAAACAATCAAATAAGATAGATACAGCATTGGATACAATTAAGAAGTTACAAGAAAAAGTCCAGATAATAAATAATAAAATATCAGAAATGGGCAATACACTGGAAGGGCAAGGGAGTGGAATTGAAGAGATAGAAGCCAGAACCAGCAAGCTGGAAGACAAATCTCTCAATATTGTTAAGAGAGAAGAAAAAGCAGGAAAAAGGTTAAAAAAAATTTGAAGAGAGTGTAAGATCCATGTTGGACTACATGAAGAGGAATAACAAGAATTATTGACATTCTGGAACAAGAAGAATCACACAAGTCCATAGAGCAGATAGTTGAGGAACTTCTGGAAGAAAATTTATCTAATATCTTGAAGGATGAAAAGATAAGTATTCAAGAAGATGATCAAACCCCAGGAAGGATAGATCCCAAAAGAAAATCAACAAGACATATCGTAATCATGCTCTCCAAAATCAAAGACAAGGAGAGAATCCTGAAAGCAGCCATGGAAAACAGAATTGTTACTTACAAAGGCAAGCAAATCATATTAAGCACTGATCTCTAAGCAAAACCATGCAGGCATGAAGGCAATGGGGATACATATATAAAATCCAAAAAGAAAAAAGTTGCCAACTGATAATCATCTACTCAGCAAAGCTATCAATAAAATATGATGGGGCAATCAAAACATTCCAGGATAAGCAGAAACTAAGAGACTTTTCCAAAGGTAACCAAGCACTTCAAAACATCCTAAAGGGAGTTCTTTGGACTGAAAACCAAAAAGAACACATAACAACCAGAGATCAACACATGTGGCAACACCACCCAGAACTCAGTTGATAGATAGAAGAGTCCAGAATAGAACAAAATTACATTGAATTCATAGGACCTGAGAGGTCAGTCAAAGATCAAAATAATGACAATGTTAAAGAAGGGGGAAATATAGGAACAGAGATTCAAGTGGTGAGGAGGTCAAGTATATTGCAGAATAAAATAGACTGTTTCAAATGGAGGGGAAAAAATAGTAAATCATAGGGTAACCTCAAAGAAAAGTAATATTCCATAGCATACCACGAAAATGAAACTCCAAGAAAAACATGAATATTAAAACTAAGAAGAAACTCACAAGAAAGACACTAAAAACATGAACTTGGGACAGGAAAGCTTACAGAAAAAGGAATCAGCAGCACAACAAAAAAAAAACTAACAGAATGCCAGCAATTACCTCATACCTATTGATAATTACACTGAATATCAATGGAGTAAATGCATCAGTTAAGATACAGGGAATGGTAGAATGGATAAGAAAATAGGAACCTTCAATTTGCTGCTTGCAAGACACACATCTTAAACACAAAGACAAAAGAAATTTAAAAGTTACAGGACTTGAAAAAAAAATCAGGCTAATTGCAATAAAAAAACTAGTAGCAATATTACTCTCTGGTAAAATAAATGTTAAATGAAAAAAAA
>NW_006408633.1:24395-24859 GCF_000296735.1 Chrysochloris asiatica
GAGCATCCCAGTCTCTCCACATCCTTGCCAGCATTTATTGCTCTCTACTTTTTTATCTTGGCTGTAATTATTGGTGTGAGATAATATCTCGTTGTTGTTTTGATTTACATTTCTAATGGCTAGTGATAGTGAACATTTTTTAATATGTTTGTTGGCTGCCCGGATCTCCTCCTTAATGAGGTGTCTGTTCATGTTCTGTGCCCATTTTTAATTGACTTATTTGGCTTTTACTTGTAAGGGTGTTGTACTTTCCTACATAGTTTAAAAATGAGTCCCTTGTCTGACGTGTCATTGCAAAACATATTTTTTTCCCATTCTGTGGGTTCCTTTTCACTCTTTTGGTGAAGTCTTTTGATGCAAATAAGTTTTTAATGTTTAGTATATCTCAATCAACTATTTTGTCTACTTTTGTTTGTGTAGTTTTCAAAATGTTTGGTAGTCTGTGTATTCCTTGAATCAGTGCC
>NW_006408633.1:24959-26389 GCF_000296735.1 Chrysochloris asiatica
AAGACGATATGATCCTATACATAGAAAACCCCAAATACTCAGAAAAATAAAACAACTGGTCTTCATTGAAAGAGTCAGCAAAGTGGCAGGGTGTAAGATCAACATACAAAAATCACTTGGCTTCCTCTAATACTAATAATGACAGCACTGTAAAGGAAATTTGGAAAGAAATAACATTTATAATAGCTACCCAAAGGATGAAATATTTAGGAATAAATATAACCAGAGAATCAAAGGACCTATACAAAGAAAATTACTAAACACTACTACAAGAAACCAAGATACTTAAAAAAAGTAGAAGAATATACCATGGTCCTGGATAGAAAGACTTAACATTGTGAAAATATCAACACTACCCAAAGCAATCTATACATATAATGCAATCCCAATCCAGATTCCAAGGACATTCTTCAAAGAGATGTAAAAAAAACCCAGGATAAGAAAAGCACTGCTTAAGAAGAAGAAGAAAAAAAAAAGGAAGCCTCTCATTCCCTGATTTTGATCTGCCTCACGCAAGGGTCTGCCATGGCCTGTCAGTTGTGGGAAGGAGGGATGGAGATCTGGGTAACACCAGAGGGACTTGGCACCAAGGAGGCGGTTGTGTCAGGGGAGACCAGCAGGAAAAACCAAAAGCAAAAACAGCAGTCTGATTGGTTACCGTAAGAACAAGCAAGTTGTTTTCCAGGGAGCCATCAAGGCAAGCAGTCAAGTCCCTTCAGGACAAACCCCCTCCCAAGACTGAAACTCAAAGGGAATACATAAACAGTTATGTAAGTTTGCTGGAGAACACGTTGGTCTATTGGTGAGAGGAAATGAGGGAAAAGCAGCAATGAAGAGGTGGGCTGAGTCCTACCAAGTTACACAGACCCCCACTGACCTAGAGTATGGTGAGAGGTGGCTGGTCTGAAGTAGGGTGAGACCTGGGGACTCCTGAGCTCATGGACAAGGACATGGCCACAGACGGCTACAGCTGAGAGTGAAGTGTCCAGTTGATATGAAGTGAGATGATATGTACAGGATGCCCAAACTTGCAGATAGTGCCCATTGAACCTAGCTTCAATGTCTGGATGTTCAGAGCCAGAATATAGGAAGGAAAAGAGGGATAAAAACATTAATTTTATTTTTTTTAAATAAAGCAAGTGTAAATCGCTACAATCTGATGAACTTGGCCTATACTTATGGATGTAGTAGCTTATAATACCAACCAACAGGGAAAGAGTCTTTCATATCCTCTCTGCACACAGGGTTGATAGGGATGGGCAACTTAGACATTGGATATCTAAACTGGGGGGTGGGGGTTGGAAAGGACAAAGTAACTGGCTTACAAGTTTTCAACATGGAGTTTAGATTCAGAGAGTGCTGGGAAAGGTAGAATCCCCATTGAGTGGTTTTCATCCTGTCTAGACAGGTCTGATGAAAGGAGATAGGGA
>NW_006408633.1:26875-28155 GCF_000296735.1 Chrysochloris asiatica
TTAATGTGTTAATTTTGGTTCATTCTTCTTTTTGGATGTGTGTATTTATTGCAATAAATTGTCCTCTTAGCACTGCTTTCACCATGTTCCAAAGATTTTGGTATGTTCTATTTTCGTTCTCATTTTTTTCTAGGAACTTTGTGAGTTCACATTTAACTTCTTCTACTATCCAGTCACTTCTCTGCAGGGCATTATTCAGATTCCATGTATTTGACTTTATTTCCTTAGACTTCCTATTTTTTATTTCTAATTTGATAGCATTGTGGTCTGAGAAGTTGCTTTGTAGTATTTTGATGTTTGTAAATTTATGGAGGTTTGTATTGTAATCTAACACATGGTGTATTCTGGAAAACTTTCCTTGTGTTTTTGGAATGTGCTGTCGTTCGATTGAATGCTCTGTACACATCTATGAGGTCCAGTTGGCAGATTGTTTTGTTTAGTTCTACTGTGTCTTTGTCAAGTTTCTTTCTGGTTGTTCTATCCATTTTTGAAAATGGTGTATTAAAATTGACCACTATTATTGTAGATTCATCTATTACTTTCTTCAAATCTATTAGTTTGCTTCATATATTTTGGGCTCTTTCATAGTTAGCATAAAGCATAGGTATTTATTATGTTTATGTCATCTTGTTCAATTGTCATTTTAATCATGAGATAATGTCCATCTTTATCTATTTTGCTGGGTTTTGCCTTTAAGTTTATTTTATCAGAAATTAGTACTGCCACTCCTCTTCATTTTTTATTTCAATTAACTTGGTATATTTTTTTCCATCCTTTGAGTTTTAATCTGTTTTTGTTTCTGTTTGTAAGATGTGTCTCTTGCAAAAGCATATTGAAGGACCTTGTTTTCTTATCCATTCTGCTACCCTCTGTCTTTTAACTGGTGCATTTAATCCATTTGCATTCAATGTAAATATCAATAGGTATGAATTAATTGCTGCCATTATGGGGTTGTTTTGTTTGTTTGTTTGTTTTTGTGTGTTTGTGTGTGTGGTGTTGCTGCTTTCTTTGTTCTGTATATCTTCCTTTGCTGAGTTCATGCTTTTTGTGTTGTTTCTTGTGAGTTTCCTCAGTTTTAATATTTCCATGTGCAGTGTTAATTTGCTTTGAAGTTACCTTATAATTCATTACTTTTCCCCTCCATTTAGTGTAGTCTATTTTGTCTTGTAATGTACCTGACCTTCTCACCATCTGGATCTTTGTTCCTATGTGTTTACCTTCTTTTACATTGTAATTGTTTTGATCATAGACTCCTCCCAGATTCTCTGAGTTTGTTCTTA
>NW_006408633.1:28255-30707 GCF_000296735.1 Chrysochloris asiatica
TGTGTGCTGGCAGCCAGGGGAAGGCTTACAGTGTGTGCCCTTTGGTTGTTTGAATTATTATATTCTTGAGTGTTTTGGTGCACATCCACAAAAAACAAACAAACAGAAGGAATAGAAGCAAATAGTGTTGAATGATGAAGCATGCAGGGGATTGTAATCATTGTAATTAAAATGAATATAATTGTAACCATTGCAATGAAACAAATGTGATAGGATGAGTGTAAAACTGATGCTCCCCCACATAAATAATCACTCAATTCCAATAAAAGCTTTAAAAAATTAAATTAAATCTAATTCTGCAGGGCTGATTCTGACAATAATAATTCTATAGGAAAGAGTAGAACTGCCTCATAGTGTTTCCAAAGTCTCGTGGTGCTGTGAGTTAATCATTTGGCTGCTAACTACAAGGTTGGTGGTTCAAACTTACCAGCTATTCCCCAGGAAAAAGATGAAAGTCTCTGCTCCTGTAAAGCTTAACAGTCTCCTAAACCCAATTAGGGTTGTTATGTGTGGATTACTTATTCTTTACTGAGTCAAATTCCTACATCTTTCTTACTCAATGGAACTGGTGGGATCCAGCTGCTAACTCTTCCATTATAAGTCTAATGCTTAACCACTGCCCCACTAAAGTTATATATAAAATCAAAGCAATATATTTCCTTTCAATATCATATCATAGAATTTTATTCTCTTTGGAATGCGTAAATACTTTAAATACTATATAATATTTCATGAATGTACACATATTTATTAGTCTGCTGATAAAAAAAAGTTATCCCTAGCATCAAGGTTGGTTTGAACCACAAATTTGGTGATTCAAACTCAATAGCCACTCCTTGGAAACCATATACAGGGATTCAACAACACTTAGCAACAAAACTACTGTTATTTCTAACAATGGTCTAATGCAACACATTCTATAGATGTATAAGGTTTCCTTTACCTATTGCCTTCAAATCACTGACCAAGAAATACAGTTTTTGTTTTTGTTTTTAATACATGTTGTTTTGTGCCATCCAGTCAGTTCTGAACCACAGTAACATTGTGATTGTTTCCAAGATCTATTGGTGGGTTTGAATGTATAACCTTTCAATTACCAGTACAGAGGTTATAGTACAGTGCCCCATGCTATATCATAATCCTGAATCCTCCAAAATGCACACAAATACATTAATATACAAGTAAAACTAAATGTTTGTGGAACCATTCAAAATAAACAAACAAATAAAATCAGTTGGTGTTGAACTGATTCTAACTTTTTGAAACTACATTTTCAGAGTTGAACTGTGTTCCAGAGGGTTTTTAATGGCTAATTTTTCAGAAGAAAACAATGTCATGTCTTTCTTCCAAGATACAACTGAAGACATACATCAACTTTCACATACATATATGGGTACTGAAAAATACCATGGCTTGGACTAGGCGAACCTTATTCCACAAATTGACATTTTTGCTCTTATACACTTTAAAGAGGGCTTGTGCAGCAGATTTGCCTAATTCAATATGTTATTTGATGTTTTGACTGCTTCTTCCATGATTATTTCTGGTGTACTTTAGAAAAATGAAATATCTGACATTTTCAAACTTTTTCCTTTTATCATGTTATTTATTGATACAGTGCTGAGCATTTTTGTTTTCTTTACATTGAGGGGCAACTCATACAGAGGCTTTGATCTTTGATCTTCATCAGTAAGGATTTTATGAACTGTTTGATTTCAGCAAGCAAGATTGTATCATCTGTATATCATCTGCAGATTGTTAATGAATCTTCATGCAATTCTGATGCAATATTTTTCTTCATATTATCAGCTTCTCAAATAATTTGTTCAGTATACAGTTTGATAAATGTGATGAAAGCTTACAATTGTGGTGTCCATCTTTTATGATTTTAAAACATTCAACATCACCTTGTTCTGATCCAATAACTGCATCTTGTTCTGATTATAGATTCCTCATGAGTATACTTAAGTGTTCTGTAATACCCGTTCTTTGCAATGTTAGCCATAGTTTTTCATGATGAACATTGTTGAATCCATTTGCATAGTCAGTAGATGACTATGTAAATATCTTTCTGTTATTCTCTGCTTTCAGTTAAGATCCATCTCATGTCAGCAATGATATCCCTGTTTTGATATCCTCTTCTGAACCCAGGTTCAGTTTCCGGTAGTTCCATGTTGATGTACCATTGTAACAAATTTTGAATTATCTTTAGCAAAATTTTATTTGTATATGATATTTGTGCTATTGTTAGATGATTTTCACATTCTTCATTTAACTGCTCTTTGGATTGGGATGAATAAGCACCTACAGAGCTTAATCAGTTTGTTGCAAAATTTCAATCTGTATTTCATCAATTCATCAAGCCTTGCATTTCTGTTGTTGTTTTTTTTTTTTTTTTTAATTCCAATGCTTAAGGAGCTCTGGTAGCATAGTGGTTACATTCGGACTGTGA
>NW_006408633.1:30997-31874 GCF_000296735.1 Chrysochloris asiatica
CCTCTTTTTCTCTGACCCTCCAACTTACCAAACATGATATCCTTCTCCAGCGACTCCTCCCTCCTGACAGTATGTCCAAAGTATGAGACACGGTTTGGTCATCTTGACCTCTAAGGAGCACTCTGGCTGCGCTTCTTCCAAAACGGATCTATTGGTTCTTTTGGAAGCCCAAGACACTTTCAATATTCTCTTCCAACACCATAACTCAAAGGCATCAATTGTTCTACAGTCTTCCTTATTCGCTGTCCAGCTTTCACATGTATATGACGTTATTGAAATTACTATGGCTTGGGGCAGGCGCACCTTTGTCCTCAGGCGGACATCTTTACACTTCAACACTTTAAAAAGGTCTTGTGCAGCAGATTTGCCTAATGCAATACATCGTTTGATCTCTTGACTGCTGCTTCCGTGAGTGCTGATAGTTGATCCAAGAAGAATGAAGTCCTTGACAACTTCAATCAGTTCTCTGTTGTTAAGAATGTTGTTTATTGGTCCAGTGGTGAGGATTTTTGTTTTCTTGACATTGAGATGCAATCCATACCGAAGGCTATGCTCTTTGATCTTGATCAGTAAATGTTTTAAGTTCTCTTCACTTTCAGGAAACAAGGTTGTATTATCTGCATAACGCAGGTTGTTAATGAGTCTTCCTCCAATCCTGATGCCACGTTTTTCTTCATGGAACCCAACCTCTCAGATGGTGTGTTCACCATAGAGGCTGAAGAAGTATGGAGAAAGAATACAACTTTCTCGCACACCTTTATTAATTTTAAAACATTCAGTGTTCTCATGTTCTGTTCGAACAACTACTGCTTGTTCCAGGTACAGATTACTTATGAGCACAATTAAATGTTCTGGAACACATACATCGCAATGTTGT
>NW_006408633.1:31974-33623 GCF_000296735.1 Chrysochloris asiatica
TTCTTTCAGCTCTTGCCTTCAAGGTCATCTGATAAATTTAAATTTCAAGATTCCACAGTTGGTTGTTATGCTATACCTTAGTATTTAATTTAATTTTTGGCCTGTTTTGTTTTTAAACTCTCTTTCCATCTCCACACTCATTGTTCTGTCCTTTTCCCTATTAATAAACAGTTCAGGGCCAGTTCTTGGGTTGAGGCCAACTGTACCCATGCGTGGGAGAACAACCCACCAGTGGTGGGGGTGGGGGTTGTCCACTTGCTCAGGCACCCTCTCTAGCCACCAGAATGGAGGTGCACAAACAGTTTGTGGCCAATGTACATATCCACCCCCCCCCAAAAAAAAAAAAAGAAAAGAAAAAGAAAATCAGAACAGAGCAAACTTGACAAAGTGTATCGTTCAACTTTGCTCCAAGGTTCCCGTGGCATTATTCCATGGTGGATCTGCTTGCTTTCCTGCTTGGTCTCACCCATGTTGTCAGCTCTAGGCCATGAAGCCCGGCAGATTCAAATGATGTGATTTCTTGCTTCCACTACATGTTCCACTAGTTATAAGTCTTCAAACTTTTAAAATATTCCTACTTTGCGAATCTCAGGGATAGTAGTTGGGAACTATCAGCTGTTGCATGGGAGAAAGATGAGGCTTTTTGCTCCCATAAAGATGTACAGTCTCAGAAACCCTGTACAGGGTCCCTATGAGTTGTAACTGACTCCAAGGCACATACCAAAAACAACAACTACACCTATGTGGTTCAGAGTTTTGCAGCTCTGCCCTGAACTGGCTTTGCCTGGTATTCTGTAGTATTGCTGAAGATGAACTACACTGCACCTCTACCCTATCTACCATCAAGCCCTGCCTCCCCTTTGTCAGATTTGTTTTTATCTTCTTCAGCTTTAGCATGATCTTGTATATGAGTATTTGACTGTCTGTCCCACAATCATTTTATGACTGTTTTAGGCAATCATATTGTTATTTTCCATTGTCTTTTCCTATTGTTCTAGTCAATAAAACTCTTGTGTATTTCATGTGATGATGGAGTCATAAATCACAGTTCAAAAATTCTAGTGTAAATAAATGCTGAGAAGAGAAATTGTCAGCTATAGGAGTATACTTCATAATAAAACAATCTGCTTACAGATAAATTCTTCTACTTTAAGGCAAGATAAAGAATCTATAAACAACAGAGAGCCAATTTGCTGAAGTGGGCAGGGGAAGAATAACTTAATGTTAAATATGTATTCTGTAAAATCATACTCCATAGATTTTTATTTTCAGGTTGAGGTTAACTAAAGCTTCACTTACTATCCCCACCACCCACATTTTGGAGATTTAGTGTGGCACCAATGTAGGATATAGTGATGTTTGGTGGTTCAAACTTACTAGCTGCTCTTTGGAAACCCTAAACAAGTTTGCTATGATTCAGAATTGGCTCGACAGCACTAAACAATAACACCCCCATTTTAATAAATGTTCACAATTATTTTAGGACTAAATATAAATAGATCACTTTACTTGTTCCCTTATTATTGAAAATACTCTTCTTACCAACCCCTGGTGTGATGCAGTAGGACCAGCATTGAACTCTAACCACAAGGTTGGCAGTGAAACACACCAGATGCTCCTCGGAAACCCAATGCAAGACCTGTATGAGT
>NW_006408633.1:34428-36181 GCF_000296735.1 Chrysochloris asiatica
ACCATCACATTTGAAATTCTCTAGTTTTAAGTTCTCTTGCCACATACGGCTGCAGGAATTTCTATTGTATTCTGCAGCATAGCTAAATGCATATTTCCTAGGTCATTGTCATTTGTACTTGAGATGGAATACACTGTAATATTTGACTTTCTCAAGTGGAGTTTTAGTCCTCTTTTATGTGACTAAAACATAGACTAAAACTCTATGTTTTAGTCGCATTTTCTCTCTATGAGCTTAAATATCCATTGATTACAGATATAAAACATGTAATAGCCTACATTCTGACAAACATGTAATATGTAAAGGCTCTATATATCAATGCTATGCAGAATTACTCTGATTGATGTACATTTACTTCTAATAAATAGTAATTCCAAATCTAATAAATGGGGATTTACATATAGAATAATACAATACAGGGCATTGTCAACCAGTTGATTTCATAACTTTGTAATTTATGGGGTTTCCAAGGCAATTATTTTACCATGTCTCTCCATGGCACATAACAACACACAACAAAATCATATTGCTATTATATTCTTGGAGAACAGGTGGCATGCTGTGAAAAACTATATAAAACAAAGATATTTTACTTAGAATAAAACAATGTATCATTTTCTTTAAATTTCTGAGCCCTTGCATATTTTAATGTAAAACAATTTGAATGACTACAAAACATCAGATTCCCAGTTATACAGCACCCAAACTATACCATATTTCTTACCTGAAGGAATAAACATTGTTGTTGTTGTTAAGTGCCATCAAGTCGGCATAAACATTAATGACATCCAAATCATCACTACTACTGATGGTTGTACTGTAGAGTAAGGATTAAATAGTAGGTGGATAATACATAGCAGTAGAGGATGAAATCCTAAAAACAAATTATCACTATTTGAATGCAAATATCCCCATTAATAAAAAATGAGAGAGGAAACATCTTAAAATCTGTAATATGTTAAAGTGAATTATTTCTGAGCAAGTTCTTTTCCAGCAGCTCTTTAATGAGATATTTCTTCATATGTTGGTAACTAATTATCACATATATTTTGTATGTATTTTTAATATCCATATATTACAGATTTGATCTTTATTTCATGTTAGTGTATTTGAAAATAATTTGCAGGAACACATTTAAACTGTTGGATTTCATTCTAAGTAGAAAACAATGCAATGAAGACTTAATTTACTGTGCAAGCTAGAAAATAAATAACAGTCTTTAATATAAGGCAACATAGGATTTCAAAAGCCTATTTTAATCTGGCTTTCTTTAAAGTTATAGGATCACTTTACAGTGATATTCAAATTATGAATAGCAATCTAACTGAGCAATATGTAATGCACATCTTATTGTTTAAATATCTAGGAATTCATTTTGAATGGGCTGCGAAACTTGTGTTTAAAAGCACACAAGGAGAACCATATTTTGATTAATGTATACATTGTAGCGGGAGATAGAGGTATACATAATTGACTCAGAATTTAATAGATTGGTCTCTATGGCAATGGATGACATTAACTTTCACTGGCTACACAACTCTTCACAAGTTAGCCCAAAGTATCTCTTCAGTCTTTAATACATGTTTTTTTCCTTATCTAGTCTGTTATCTTGCACATGCTTTTTGTCCTTCCTAAATTATTTTTCTACTTTGATATGCCAATAAAATATTACTAATCCCACAAAATGACAATCAAATTTCCTCTATTCTTAATAATCACTAAATCCAGAGGAACACTTATTTCTACCTCTCTA
>NW_006408633.1:37536-38859 GCF_000296735.1 Chrysochloris asiatica
AAACTTCATCTCTCATACTTAAGATATATTAGCAGGAGGGACCAGTCTCTGGAGAAGGACATAATGCTTGGTAAAGTGGAAGGTCAGAGAAAAACAGAAAGACCCCCAATGAGATGAACTGGCACACTGACAGCAGCAATGGGCTCAAGTGTAACAACAATTGTGAGGATGTTGCAGGACCTAACAGTGTTTGTTCTTTTGTTTATGAAGTTGCTATGAGTCAGAGCTGACTGGACAGCGCCTAACAACAACAAAATGATATTTTAATACCTCAAATATGCCTTTACTGATGGAATTATGGTGTTTTTTTTTTTGTTTTTTTTTTTCATGTTTATCTCCATTTTTTCCATTTAACATTTGAATTATTGAAGTATGCAAAAATATGACAACAAACACTTGCTGCTTCTCTACTGGATTCCATAATCCATTGCAATGGCCACAAAGGACTCAGACACCAGACTCACAATTATGAGGTTTATAAGAGAGGTTAGCAGGTTATAATACAGGATCAGAGCTTTGCAACATTGCCTTGGCAGAGAGAAGTCTGTCTTTGAGAAATATGAGGAGATATTCTCCTGCCAGAAAGAGCTGTGTCCTGAACATTATTGACCAGAAATTTTAGCCTGATAAGGTTCAAAGGAATTCTGGTGTGGTGCTGACATAATTCAATAGACTGCAAAGTCAGTTTGAATTGCAAGGTCAGAGGTTTAAGCCTACCAGCCATTCTTCGGAAACCTAATACAAGTTCATATGAGTCAGAACCTAGTTGAAGGCAGTTAACAACAACAACAAAAAGGTGTAATTGTAGCCTCCACAGGTTCAAGGGGATTCAGAAGAGGACATGAAATGAAATATATCATTGCTGATGTCAGATGGATCTTGGGTGATAGCAGAGGATACCAGAAAGATGTTTACCTGTGCTTCATTAACTACACAAGGGCTTTGATTGTGTGGATCATGAGAATCTGTGGACAGCATTGTGGAGAACGAGTATTCCAGAACATTTCATTGTGCTCAGGTGGCACTTGTACGTAGATCAAGAAGAGTTATTTTAACAGAAAAAGGGAACAAAAAGAGGACACTGAGTGGCTTAAAATTACCAAATGTGTGTGTCAGGACTATATTTTTCACCATAGTATTCAATCTGTATGATGAGCAAATAATCTGAGAAACTAGATTATATAAAGAAAAATGTGGTATCATGATTGTAGGAAAACTCATTAACAACTTGTGATATACAGATGATACAACCTTACTTGTTAAAAGCAAAGAGGACTTAAAATACTTACTGATGATGATCAAAGACCACAACTTTCAGTATGG
>NW_006408633.1:40529-42070 GCF_000296735.1 Chrysochloris asiatica
ATTCTGCAAAATCAATAATTTGTTCATTTCAAATATCTTCTTGAGAGAGCATAAAAGATGAATATACACATGGACCTCACAAGTTGGAATGCATAGAAATCAAAATGACTACATCTGTAGAAAGAGACGATGGAAAAGCTCCATATCATCGTCAAAACAAGGCCAGGGGCAGATTGTAGAAGAAACCATCAATTACTCATATGCAAATTCAAACTGAAGATGAAGAAAATGAAAACAAGTCTATGAGAGCTAAAATATGACCTTGAATATATCCCACCTGAATTTAGAGATAATCTGAAGACAGATTGGAAACATTAAACACTGAACACCGAAATCAAAAGAGTTATGGGATGACTCCAAGAACTTCATTCATGAAGAAAGCAAAAAGTCATTACGAAGACAAGAAACAAGGAAAAGGACAAATTAGATGTCATAAAAGACACTGAAAGTTGCTCTCCAGTGTAGAGATGCTAAAGAAAATGAAAGAAATGAGGAGGTACAAGAGCTGAAAAGAACTTTCAAAGGTCAGCTCTAGAAGACAAAGTCAAATATTACAACAAAATGTGCAAAGATCTGGAATGAGAAAACCAAAAAGGAAGAACACGCTCAGCATTTCTCAAGCTGATGTAACTGAAGAAAAAATTCAAGCCTCAAATTTTGATATTGAAGGATTCTCTTTCCAAATTATTTGAATTATGCATAAAACATCAAAAGAAGATGGAAGGAATACACAAAGTCACTGTACCAAAAAGAAATGGTTAATGTTCAACCCTTTCAAAAGGTAGCATATGATCAAGAGACAATGATACAGAAGGAGGAAATCCAAGGTGCATTGAAGGAATTGGCAAAAAATTAGGCACCATGAATTGATGGAATAAAAACTGAAATATTACAAGAAAGTGAGGCAGTATAGGAGGCACTCACTCATCTCTGCCAAGATATTTGGAAGACCAACACAATAAATTAAATGCATTGATTCTTGTATATTTACCTTATTTTATGGTCCAACTTTCACATGATATAAGTCTATTGAAAACACCATAGTTTGGATGTGGGGCAATGCAATATATTGCTTGGTTTCTTGACTACTGCTTCAATTAGTGTTGAGAGTGTATCCAAGCAAAATAAAGTCTTTGGAAAATTCAGTCTTTTCTCCATTTTCATTTAGTGGCCCAGTTGTGAGTTTTTTGTGTTTTGCATACATTGAGGTACAACTTCAATGTTGTGGTATTTAATCTTCAATAAATATTTTGTCTTTTTCACTTTCAGCAATCACATTTGCATCAGCTGCCTATTGCTGTTAGTTAATGAGACTCTTCTAATCCAGATGTGATGTTCTCCTTCATTTAATATATCTTCTTAATTTATTTGCTCAGCATACCAATTGAATAATTATGGTGAAAGAGTACAACCCTGGCATACACTTTTCTTGATTTTAAAGGATCCAGTGCACTAAGATGTGCCTTACCCATTCCATGGTATTTTCAGTGACCTCATGCTTTGTCTCTCATACTTTGGACATATTGTCAGGATGGACCAGT
>NW_006408633.1:43440-46987 GCF_000296735.1 Chrysochloris asiatica
TTGTCATGATCCACACAGTATCTGCATAATCAATAAGTCATTGGTCTTTCATAGTCTTATCATGTGATCTCTGGCCTGCTGTCTATTACCAATGACATATTTTCCAACTGCTGATCCTTCTTTGTTTTCAAAATTCATATTCCAATCAGGAACAATTCTCAATGCATCTTGGTTTCATACGTAACCAATTTTAGATTGTAGAAGATAATAATAATATTTAATTACCTCTCTTTGAAATAAATGTTTTTAAATTTGAATAATAATCATATTACATACAACTACAATAGATAATATGCCAATTATGGAAATTTTGTTGTCGTTTCTTCTATATTCACTGTCCAGCTTTCACTTACATAAGAGGCTGTAGACAATACCAAGGCTTGGATCAGATGCATCTTAGTTCTCAAACTGATAACTTTACTCTTGAACACTTTAAAGAGTGCTTGTTGTTGTTGTTGTTGTTGTTATGTGCTGTGGAGTTGGTTCCGACTCATAGTGACCCTACACAAGGTTTTCGAGGCTGGAAATCTTTATGCAAGAGTTTTTCCTAATGCAGTACATCATTTGATTAATTGACTGCTGTTTCCATTATGAAGTCTGAGCAAAATGAATTCTTTGAGAATGTCAGTCTTTTCTCTATTTATATGGATATAATTTATTGGTCCAGTAGTGAGGTTTTTTGTTTTTTCTACGTTGAGGTATAACACATTCTGAAGGCTGTGATTTTTTTATCTTCAGCAGTAAATATTTTAAGTCCACTTTGCTTTCATCAAGCAATGTAGCATATTTGCAAGCTGTTCATGAGTATTCCTTCAATCTGGATTCAACATTTTTCTTTATGTAAGTCAGCTTCTCAAATTATTTGATCAGTATACAGTATAAGTATGGTGAAAGAATACCCACGCCATTGCTAAATTTAAGACATTCAGTGTCCTTTTATCCTATTAAAAAAACTGTCTTTTGGTCTATGTACAGATTCCTCATGAGCATAATTAAGTGTTCTGGAGTATTCTTTGTCTGTAAAGTTGCCATGATCCACACAATTGAAAGCCTTTGCATGGTCAATAAAGCACAGGCAAACATTTGCTGTACTTTGGAGACTTGTGTGTTGCTATGATTTTGAAAATAGTGACACCTGTATTTTAGATACCAGGGTCAGCCACAGTCAAGAGATATCAGATGAGTTTTCAGACTAAGACCAACTAGGAAGAAGGAGAGACAGAATAGTCCTGAAACTCTTATGAATATCAAAGGAATACTATCAGATAGCACAGAATATTGAAACTTGATGAACAGGACCAGAATATTGTACCTATAATTGAGCCCCTCCAATTGGAAAGTGTTCAAAATAAGACTGGTGAAAAGCTGTCTCTTCAAATTAGAGATGATTTAAAGCTTTCAGGACCTTCATATGATGATGGGGCACAACTCAAAATGAGTAGAAATAGCAGTACAAATCCATTAGTAATCAGAAAATGGAATGCAATAAGTATGAATCTAAGTAAAAAGTTGTCAAAGTGAAATGGAACATGTAAACATTGATATTCTAGGTATTATTGAACTGAAATGGACTTTTTAAAAATTTTTCCCTGTTTTGTTTTTAGCCATTTCAAATCTGACAATCACATGATACATTATGCTGGGAATGACAAATTGAAAAGGAATAGTGACACATTCATCTTCAAAAATAACATCCTATGATCTGTCTTGAAATAAAGTGCTGCCTGTGACTAGATAATAACCATTCGCTTATAAGAAAGATGAGTTAATACACCTACAAATTACACACCGATCACTAAAGCCAGTGATGATGAAATTGAAGAATTCTACCAATTTCTTCAGTTTGAAATTGAATAACCATGCAATCAAAAGGTACTGATAATTACTGGTGATTGGAATGCAAATGTTAGAACTAAAGAAGAAGGTCAGACATTGGAAAATATCATATTGGTAATAGAAATTATACTGGAGAGTTCATGATAAAATTTTTCAAGACTAATAGCTTCTTCATTGCAAATACATTTTCTAAGCAACATAAATAACTACTAACCAGATGGAATACACAGAAATCAAATTACTGTATCTGTGGAAAGAGATGGTGGAAAAGTTTGAAATAATCAGTTAAAGACTTTGGAAGAGACAATCAATTGGTCATATGAAAGTTCAAGTCGAAGCTGAAGAAAATTAAAACAAGTCCATGAGAGTCAAAATATGGCCTATCCCTCCTGAAATTAGAGATCATTTCAAGATAAGATTTGATGAGTTAGTCACTAATGATTAAAGACCAGAAGAGTATTGGGATGACATTATGAACATCATACAGGTAGAAAGCAAAATGTCATTAAGAAAATAAGGAAGAAAAAATATCAAAAAGGGTATCCAAGGAGACTGAAACTTGCTATCCAGCATAGGGATGCTAAAGCAAATTGAAAAAAAAAATAAGGAGGTAAAAGAACTGAACAAAAATTTCAAAGAGCAGCTCCAGAGGACAAAGTTAAATATCATAACGAGATGTGCAAGGTCAGAGTTAGAAAACCTAAAGGAAGAACACACTCAGCATTTCTCAAGCTGAAAGAATTGAAGAAATAATTGAATCATTGGCTTGAAATATTAAAGGATTCTTGTGGACAAAATATTGAATGAGGCAGAAAGTATCAAAAGAAATTGGAATAAATGCACAGACTCACTGTACTAAAAATAAATTATAAATCTTGAACCATTTAAAGTGGCAGCATATGATAAAGAGCCAATGATACAGAAGGAAGAAGTTCAAAATGCTCTGAAGGCACTAATAAAGAACAAGTTTCTGGGCAGTATTTTGTTCTGTTGTACATAAAATCCCTATGTGTGGCTACTATCTCAATGATATTGTTGTTATTAGGTGCCATGGAGTCAATACCGACCCATAGCGTCCTTATGCACAGCATAATGAAATACTGCCTGATCCTGGGCCAACCTCACTATTGTTGCTGTGATTGAGTCCATTGATGCTGCTACTTGGCCAATCCATATCGTTGGTGGTCTTCCTCTTTTTCTCTGACTCTCCACCTTGCCAAATATGATATCATTCTCTAGCGACTAGTCCCTTCTGACAATATGCCCAAAGTATGAGAGATGAACTTTGGCCATCTTCACTTCTAAGGAGCACTCTGGCTACACTTCTTCCAAAATGGCTCTATTGGTTCTTTTGGCAGCCCATGGCACTTTCAATATTCTCCTCGAAAACCATAACTCAAAGGCATCAATTCTTCAATGGTCTTCCTTATTCACTGTCCAGCTTTCACATGCATACGAGGTTATTGAAAATACCATGGCTTGGGTCAGGCACACCTTAGTCCTCAAAAAGATATGGTACAGCAGATTTCTTGACTGATGCTTCCGTGAGTGTTGATAGTTGACCCAAATAGAATGAAGTCCTTGGCAACTTTGATATTTTCTCCATTGATAAGAATGTTGTTTATTAGTCCAGTGGTGAGGATTTTTGTTTTCTTGACATTGAGATGTAATCCATACTGAAGGCTGTGCTCTTTAATATTATTCATCAGTA
>NW_006408633.1:48327-56146 GCF_000296735.1 Chrysochloris asiatica
TGTTCTTCAGCTTCAGTTTGAATTTGCATATGAGTAATTGATGGTCTGTTCCACAGTCTACCCCTGGCCTTGTTTTGACTGATGATATGGAGCCTTTCTATCGTCTCTCTCCACAGATGTAGTCAATTTGATTTCTGTTTATCCAGTCTAGTGAGGTCCACATGTATAGTAGTCTCTTAGGCTGTCTAAAGAAGGTATTTGAAATGAATAAATCATAGGTTTTGCAGAATTCTATCATGAGTTCTCCAGCATCATTTCCATCAGCAAGGCCATAGTTTCCAACTGCTGAAACTTCCTCTTTGCTCCCTACCTTTGCATTCAAATCACCAGTAATGATCAATATATCTTAAATGCATGTTTGATGAATTTCAGATTGAAGAAGTTGGTATCATTCTTCTGTTTCATCTTTACTAGCTTTAGTGGTTGATGTGTAAATTTGAATAATAGTGGTATTAACTGGGCTTTCCTGTAGGTGCATAGATATTATCTTATCACAGACAGCATTGTATCTCATTAGTGATCTGTATGTTCTTTTTGACGATGAAAGCAACACCATTCCTCTTAAATTTGTTATTCCCAGCATAGTAAACCATGTGGTTGTCAGAGTCAAAGTGGTCAATCCCAGTCCATTTCAGCTCACTAATGTCTAAAATATCAATATTTATGTGTTCCATTTCATTTTTGTTAACTTTCAGTTTTCCCAGATTCATAATTCGTACATTCCATGTTCTGATTTTCAAACAGCTGTTTACAGCTGTTTCTCTTCTTTTTGGGTTGTACCCCATCAGCAAATGAAGGCCCCAAGGGCTTTTTTCCCTCACACTTTACTCCATTCCAGTTATCACAGTCAACTCTACTTTGAGGAGGCAGCTCTACCCCAGTCACATTTTGAGTGCCTTCCAACCTGAGGGCCTCATTTCCTGGTCCTTTATCTGACAGTGTCTCTCTGCTGTTCATAAGGTTTTCAGTGACTAAAGATTCGGTCACTGAATCTTTAGGTCATCACTCTTTCTTTCTAGTCTGTCTTTGTCTGGAAGCTCATCTGAAACCTGTCCACCATGGGTGACCTTGCTGGTATTTAAAATACTAGTGGCCTAGCTTTCAGAATCACAGCAACTCACAATCCACCTCAGTATGACAAACTGACAATTGAGTGGTGGCCTTTTGGTTTTAAGTAGAATCTATCACTTTAAATTTTGAGGAGATCTGTGTGCATGCATAGTAGGCTCAGACCTCCTTTGGTCACCAGATTGGAGGTTCCCAGACAGAAAGAAACCAATGAACAGATGCCAAAAAAAGAATGTCTGCACCTGTATCTCCACCTGTATCTGTCAGGCATTCGTGGCTGTTCTGAACCTTCCCCCGCTTGGTCTCTCCCAACATGGTGGCTCCAGAAGTAGCTGAGCACCTTGAATTAGAAAGCAATGGATTTCTTGCATCTGTTACAAATTTCCCTAGCTCTAAGCCTTCCAAGCTTCTAAATATTCCTTTATATGCGATTCAGAGTTTTGGCACCATCCCCTGAGCCTGCTTGGTTTGGTATTCTGTGTTGTTGGTGAAGAAACTCTTCACTGCATGTCTACCCAATCCGCCATCTTAGTTGTACTCAATGGTACCTAACAAAAACAACCTAAATATAGTTCTCGTATTCTCTGCTTTCATCCAAGATCTATCTGATGTCTGCAATATTTTTAATTCCATACCCTATTGGAATCTGGCTTGAACCTCTGGCAGTTGTCTGTCAATGAAACATTGCAGCTGTTTTGTAATTATCTTTAGCAAAATTCTACTTTTGTGTGATATTAATGATTGTGTATGATGATTTCTGCATTATTGTTGGGGAATTTCTCTTTGGAATGGGCACAAATATGGAACTCTTCCAATCAGTTGGCCAGGGAGCTGCATTCAAGTTTTTTTTTTTTTTTTTTTGCATAAATGAGTGAGTATCTCCAGTGTCACATCAGTTTTTTTTAATGACTTCATATTCTATTCCTTTAATTCCAGGAGTCTTGTTCTTTGCCAATAACTTCAGTGCACTTTGAAATTCTTCTGAAGAAAGAATATGTCCTTGGCTCTTTATCATATGATACCTCTTAAATTGGTTGAACATCAAACATTTCTTTTTGTTACAGTGGCTATGTTTATTCCTTCTATCTTCTTTTGATGCTTTCTGTGTCACTCAATATTTAACAATATGTATTATTTTGTGATTGACTAATTAACTCTGTGTAATGTCCTCCTTTCACAGCATCATTATTCTTCAACATTTTGTAGTATTACATTTGTATATATGCACCATATTTTGTTTAACCATTTTTCTGTTGATGTGCATTTAGGGTGTCTCCATCTTTTGAATGTGACTCTTATAGACAGCATATTGATGGACCTGATTTTCTTTTCCATTCTGTTCTTTATGTCTCTTGACTGGTACATTTAATCTGTTTACATTCAGTATAATTTTCAATAGGAATGAATTGAATGGTATGAATTCTCTGTGTGTATTTTTTGTGGTGTTGCTGGATTCTTTGTTATACATAATTTTCTATGTTGAGTTCATGTTGTTTGTGGGTTTGTTTTCATTTTTATTTCTGTTGTGTTAATGTTTACTAAATCTTTCTGATTTTCCTTTTTTTACCCTTAATTTTGATGTGCAAGTGTACTATTTTTCTTTAAGGTTACCCTGTAACTTACTAATATTTTCCTGCTGGAAACAGTCTGTTTTATCTTGAAAATTGTTAAGCTTTCTTGACATTTGCAAGTTCTGTATCTACACTATTCCCTTTTTTGATGTGCAGTTGATTTCATTATACATTGAAATCTCTGGTTCACTATTCTCAGTCTTGTAATTTTGTTTTACTTTAAATGTTTTTGTATCTGGATTGGAGCTTTGGTAGCGTAGCGGTTAAGAGTAGGGCTGCTAACCTCGAGGTCAGCTGTTTGAAACTACCAACAGTTGTTCAGTTAGAGAAAGATGAGGCATTCTGGTCCCGTAAAGATTTACAGCCTCGGAAACCCTGTGTAGATCACCATGAGTCGAAACCAACTCCATGGTACTTAACACCACCGCCAACAACAATATCTGGATTGAGTTCTGGGTGGTGTTGTCATGTATGGTAATCTCAGGTTGTTGTCTGCTGTTGGTTTTCAGTCTAAAAAATGTCCTTTAGCATTCTTTTTAAAGTTGGTCTGATCACTACAAATGCCTTTATTTTCTATTTATCAGGAAATGTTCTAATTATGCCATTGTATTTGTGGGACGGCTTTACTTTTCTTGATTGGCATTTTTATTTTCTAGTTCAGAGATTTGTATATGTCATTACTTTGCCTTTTTGCCTTCATAGTTTCAACTGTACTTCATTATTCCTACCAATTGCTCTAGCATCGCTAGGCTGGAAGCAAGTATACAAGTTTCTTCTACTATCCATTTTGGTCTTTTCCTCATTTCTTATCTCTTAATTTGTTTTCTTTCTGTATGATGTCCTTGATGCCATCCACAATTCTGCTGCTCTAAATTCATCAAATATATTCTTGAGATGATCTCTAAATTCAGGTTAAATATGTTCAAGGGCATATTTTGGCTTCCACTGGCATGTTTTAATTTTCTTCAGCTTCAGCCTGAATTTGCAAATGAGTAATTGATTGTCTATTTCGTAGTCAGCCTCAGACGATGATGTGTAGCTCTTCCTCTGTCTCTTTTCATGTGGTGGTAATGTGCTGTGGAGTCAGTTTCAATTCATAGTGATCATGTGTAGGGTTTTTAAGGCTTTAAATCTTTACCAGAGCAGAAGCTCTCATCTTTCTTCCATGGAACATCTGGCAGTTTTGAACTGCTGACCTTGAGGTTAGGAGACCGACTCATAACCACCACACTATCAGAGCTTCTTTGTCTCTTTCCACAGATGTAGTCAACTTAATTACTGGGCATTTCATTTAGTGAATTCCTTTTACATTGTTTAAAAATTGTATTTGCAATAAAGAAGTCATAGTTTTGGCAAAATTCTCATTGTATGCTATCTGATATTGTTTTTAATCTCTGTTTTTCAAGGGCTGATCCTTCTTGTTTTCAATCTTTAGATTGAAATAATCCATATATTTTGATTGCCTGTTTGATTAATTTCAGACTGAAGAAATTGGTAGAATTCTTCAATTTCATTATAACTGGCTATAGTGGCTGGTGTATAAATCTGAAAAATAATTGTATTAGCTCTTCCTCATGATAAGCATGTAGATATTATCCTAGCACTGATATCTTTGTGCTTCAAGATGGATCTTGAAATGTCTTTTTTTGATAATGAATGTGAAGCCCTTCCTGTTCGATTTATCATTCCTGGCATAGTAAACCAGATTGTCAGATTAGCAGTGGACAATACCATTTTATTCAGTTCACTATTGCCTAGGATATTGATGTTTATGACTTCCATTTTATTTCATTATGGAAGTGAATTATTATTAACCATATCTTTAATCCAGAAAAAAAAAAAAAAAAAAAAACTACTTCTACTGTTACAATTATAATAAAGTTTACCATTCTTTACCTTTCAACTTGACCAGTATAATAGTCTCCTAGCTGGAATCTCATAACATAATCTAGTCTTAGGTAGTTTCTCTTTAGCACACTGAGACTGGAGTGAAATGTTAAATCACAAATCTTATATGAGGAAATTGCATTTGGGAATATTTTAATTTACTTAGTAGAGCTATTTCTTTGTTATGCAAATACCCTCTGAATGGCCAAATTTTCTTTCTGAGGGAATGCCATCAGAGGTAAAAGAGTTTTAATTTATTTAAATAAAGAAATGTAGTAATTATTCAAGTAAATCATTCTCTATGCAATGTTTATGCATTCATCTATTATATGATATACTTGATAAATCTTTCACATGCACACTTGAGATCTTTATATTCTAAATAGTCACAAATGCTCTAAATTCCTGCATTTCTTATCCTGTAAATAAATGGGATGTTTTCTTTGGGAAAAAAAAAATGTACTGTAATCATATCAATATCATTAATACTTAAAATGTCATTTACATTTGTAAGCAACCTGAATAATTTAAAAATGCAAATTTAGCCTACTTAGAAGTAATAACTTTATATGTAAGTTTTATGAGCTGAATTTCATTACTTATTCATAATATACTAACAATTAAAAACAAAGTACTGTAACAAAATTGTAAAAGTCAATAGGTAAACAAGTGGCCCTTTGGCAATTTAAGTAAAGTGAGATACTTCCTTTTCCATTAGGAAAAATAATTTTGCTCAGGAAGCATTCCCTGACAATCCAAAATAAAATTGTCTCCAAAATAAAATAAATTTATAGAATCATTCTCTTTATTTACTTCTAGTTAATAATTAGTTCTTTGACAACATAAAAATAGAAAAATTTCAGAAACTTAATCTACAGGAAAATGAAGATAATATTCTTTAGTTCATTTTGTGTTTGTTTGTTTGTTTTCTTTTAGATTTTGTTGTTGTATGTTAGTTTTAATTGTAACCTACATTTTACCTGGAGTCACTGTTTATTATTTGATAATATGTTGTATAACTGAAGCGAAGTAAAGAACACTGGATATAATATTATTATATTTCAAACCATTATCAAATTTAAAAATTACTTTAATTATAAAAGTAAATGCATAATATTCAGGTTAAAACCTAATCAGCCTATCTGTATTATGAATCACAAGAACCATCATTAAGTGTTGAAAATTTTCATATTGATCTTTTAATTATTTCCTAGCATTATACATTATAAGCTGGGTTGTTAACTACAAGGTTATCAGTTCAAATCTACCAGTTACTCAAAAGGAGACAGATGAAGCTTCCTGCTCCCACAAATATTTACAACCTTGAAAATCCTATATAGGGTTGCTATGAGTTGCAATAGACTCAGTGGCTCACAATCAACAACCAGTTATACCAAAACATAATTTCCGTACTGTTTAGGCTATTTTATCTACCTAAATTATTGTTACTCTCCCCGAATAAAACATTTCAGTACTCTCTCTTCTTTCTGTTTCTCCTCATCCAACACTCTTTTGTTTTCTGTCAAAAATATATCTTTAATTTTGTCCCTATACAAAACTCAGTTGAGTATTTTTGTTTCTACTTTTTTTTTTTTTTTTAATTTAAAATTAGAAAGGTGACATAGCAGTCCCAATTTCACTGATACATCTAGGGATCATAGTACCCCTTCCCAAGGACATTATACATAATACCCTGAAAATAACCTTAATTCACAACTGTGATTTCCTTTGTGTATCCCTAATACTAGGCTCCATGTAAAATGAACCCACTGCTGTCCCTGTCAGTCATTGCAAGAACAAGCTTCATCACTTCACTCCAGCCTAGATTAAAAATTTCAAATATGCAGGAATAGATTTCTCACCAATTTATTTTTTCTCATTGATAGAACATTGAACATTTCAGAGTTTTCAATATTATGTCAGAACAAGATTACAGTGAATTCACAATTTATAATTAATGGCCTGATTACACTGATCCAAATATATGTCTTTGATATGAATCAATCATACCTAGATTTACTAAAAAATGTAACATGCTACATTTTCTTTTTTTATATTGTATCTCATCTAGAAATTGATGCAGGGAAAAGAATCAGGAAAGCAGCATTTTAATGTTATATTCCTTATTGCTCAAGTGATTATGTTTTTTCAGACCTTAAGTCACGGAGGGAGTAGGGTGAAAAGTTCAGAATTTACTAGTATATTTTTACTTACATCATTGATGAACTACTGAAATAATTACACAGTAAGAGAATTACTTTGCAAAATAAAACATTAAAAATTATGCATATTGTAGAATTCAACTTAAATGCATTTCTCAAGCAGTTAAAAATCATGTATGCTTATTAGAAACAGATAATTGGTTTCTCAAACTGGGGTGTCGAGACAAGTGCAAAGGACACATTCAGTATGATGAATATAGTCTATGTGATATTTCATTGAATAATTCTTGACTGCATATATTTATCAAAATTCATCAAGTTACACACTTTTAATATGTACATTTTCATGTTTTTAAATTATACATCATGACAAATATGATTATTTAGAAAGTAATTTGAGTTTTCAGTATATGTTTAGGAAATAGAAAACTAAACTAGTTTCAATTACCAAGGAGTTGATTTGGACTTAGGGTAGAACCAAGTGTGTCAAGAATATGACTGAGCTCCATATCATTTTTCAATAGCTAATATGTCCTGGTGTGGCACTGTGGCCTACCTAATGCGTCAGACTTCAATGTCATTTGAACTGCAAGGTCGGTGGTTCAAACTCACCAGCTGCTCCTTGGAAACCCTATACAGGGTTACTATGGGAAGGAATCAACTTGACAGCACTTAACAGCAACAAAAACAATTTTGTCAAAGATAAATTGCCAGACTTTACTTTTGAGATTCAACAGAGTGAACTTAAACCACCAATCTTTCAGCTAGCAGTCAACCACTGGAACTTTCTTTTTTTTTAGGTACTCTAAATGTTAAGAAACAAGTGATAACTGCTTTAATGTAGTGCAGGGTGCAAAGATAAATGAGCTAGAAAGGAAAATAACAAAGGATGCTAACAAAAATTGTTGAAGCTTTTTAGAATGTAAACAGGAGCCAGGTTCTAACTTGTTTGAGAACTTGAATCCTGAGTTTCTGAAATTTATGTTTTTCACCTGCTTCTTTCAAGCCCTTCCTCCTTCTCTACTGAATATCTTCTCTCTCTTCCTGAACCCTGACCAAGACAGAGAATACTTTAACCAACAATTAAATCAGTGATTCAAGAGGCATATATGAAGAAAAGTAAAAAAAAAT
>NW_006408633.1:59216-69959 GCF_000296735.1 Chrysochloris asiatica
CAATAACTTTCTAAGCTGCCCTCACTGCCTTGAATTAAACAGGTCCAGCAGATTCCTTTGGTAGTCACTATTTTGATTGTTATGATTCAGTGTCATGGCATTGGTTCCAACTCACAACAACCCGTTACAGGAATCCTACCAATACTAAGATAAGTGTTTTACTGAGAAAGTTGGTTTATAGCCATCTGCTGATCACAAAATCATGTTTAAAAACACTTTGGAATAAACTCACACATGTATAAATTAAAATCCTAATAGTAATATTTGTTGATGTATTCTAGTTTGATAGAGAAGTGAAAGGTAGAATTAAAACAAGAATCAAAAAATAAAGCACCCAATGTGAAATCTACGTAATTAATAATGGGTTCTGGTTCTTCCACATTCTGCTTTTAATTCCAGAAAGTTTTCTGCTGCACTCCAGAAAAATAAATGGGAAAAATTCAGTAAAATTATTGGAGAGCAGTATAAAAAAAACTTCATTTTTGAGGTCCTCAAATAAAACATTATCATCACATAGTAGCTACCTTTTGAAATATCCTAGTATGCAAGTCCCTATCTAATTCCACAAAGAGCTTTCATAATTATGAAGCGGAAAATAATGGTCAGTGGATATGAAAGAACTACCCCAACTTGAAACACAAAATCCTTATAATAAATAAAAAGAATCATGCGAAATAGGGGTTAATCCATTTCATGGGGAAAACATGTATCATTCTACTTCTGTAAAAGATCACAGCCTTGGTAACTATGGGGCAACTCTGTCCTACAGGGTTGCTATGATTCAGAAATAACTTGATGGTGATATTTTTTGTTTGTTTCTTTGTTTTTTAAAATAAAATAAGAACAATAAAAAGAACTTGGAAACATATATATATATGGAAGATAAAATAAAAGAAGCTTTTGGGAAAGAATAAATAATTAAATAGATTGATAAAATAAGCAACATTAAAGGGTCGATACAGGAACTACAGCACCCAGTGCAGTGGGATAGAAGAACATTTTTTAAGAAATCAAAGAAGAAAATATTCAGATCTAAAGAACCTGGGCCACTAAACAGAAAGCCATTGCAATGAATTTTTAAATGATGCACATAAGCAAATTGTGATGACACTTCAGAATAACTATAATAAATAACTAAATTCTAAGAAAATAGAAAAATTGACCCAGTCAATTGGTTTAAAAAAAAACAAAGGAAATTTCACTTTACAACAATGTCATTGTTGACTTGTGTTTTTCTTTGGTGCTGGAAGCTATGCCCTGTATTTCAAATACAAGCAGTGTCTCACATGCTGAACTGCTATCAGTGGAGCTTTGAGATTGATTTAATAGAACAACCTACTCCTAATAAAAATAATCAATGAAAACCTTATAAATAGCAATGGGAAATTTTCTGATCTAGTGCCAGAATGTAAGCCCCTCAAATGAGAAATCACTCAAAATATTATTGGGGAAGATCTGGCTCATGAAAGTATGGATGAATTTAATAATGTGGATAGAGGGAAGTTTTTTGGGCCATCATTTGCTATTATAGCATGACTTCAAAAACAGCTACACATATATGTTAATAATGGGAACATGGAATGTACAAAATATAAACATAGAACAATTGGACATTAAACAATGAACATTAAACAATAAAACATTAAAAACAGATAGCATAGCTATTATTGTTTTTGTTAGTTGTCTTCAAGGTGGTTCCAACTCATACGGAACCTGTATAGAGTTTCTGACGCTTTAAATCTTTAATGGGAGCAGACAGCCTCATCATTTTCCTACAGAACGACTAGTAGGCTTGAACCACTGACCGTGAGCCTGGGTTAAAAAAAAAAAAAAAAAAGGTAGATACTGGCCATTTTAGTGAGCAAATAATTGATAGCTATTGGCCATATTAGATCAGAAAATCATATGTTCTACTATGCTGGAAATGACACATTCAGTCAAAAAGATATTACAAAAACTATTCTGAAGTATAATATTCTGAATGATAGGATCATATCCATAAGCCTACAAATAAATGAGTTAATACAGCTATTGTTCAAATGTATGCCCCTACCAAACTAATAATGTCAAAGATGAATAAATCAATTAAAGATTCTTACCAACTTCTGCAGTCTGAAATTGGTCAAACACAAAATCAAGACACATTTGTAATTACTTGTGGTTGGAACATAAAAGGTTGGAACACAGAAGAAAGATCAGTTTGTCAAAAATTTGGCCTTGATGCTAGATATACTGTTAAAATATATTGGTAGAATTTTGCATGACTAATTACCTATTCATTGGAAAACCTTTTTACAATAACACAAATGGCAGCTGAACATGTGGACCTTGCCAGATAGAATACAAAGGACTGAAATAGAGTGCATTTATGGAAATGTACTCTAAATGACACCAATACTGTTAGAACTCCTCCAAAATCATCAATATCATCAGTTAGAACAAGGCCAGTGGAAACTACAGAGCAATATTTTTGCATGAACAAGTCAAAGTTGAAGCTGAATAAAATTAAAACCAAACCTTGAGAGACAAAGTAGAGCCTAGAGTATATCCCATCTGAGATTAAGGACCATCTCAACAGTAGGTTTGGCACATTGAGCTCTTATCACCAGATGAGGTATGGATGACATCAAGAACACCAACAGGGAAATAAATACCTGAGACTTTTTAAAACTCAAATGGACCTAACAGACATAGGTAGAACATTCCATTTAACAACAGCACAATATGCATTCTACTCCAGTGCATATATCATGATACTCCCAGTTGTCTCAGATGCATGTGAAAGGTGAGCAATACATAAAGAAAACCCTAGAAGAATCATTGCATTTGAATTATGGTGTTAGTGAAGAATTTTGAAAAGTATTATGGACTACCACAGATGAAACAAATCTGTCTTGGAAGAAGTACAGGCAGAATGCTCCTTTGAAGTGAGATGGCAAGACCTCTTCACTTGTACTTTTGACATATTATCAAGAGGGACCAGTTCCTGGAAAAGACATAATGATTATAAAAGTGGAGAGTCAGCATAAAAGAGTCCAGTGGTGAGGATTTTTGTTTTCCTTACATTGAGATGCAACTGAAAGCACCTCATACTGAAGGCTGTGTTTGTGTATACAATCTGAAGGTGGTATTTCCAAGTCTTCAACAGTTTCCCAAAGTATTCTGTGATCTTTGATTCATACTATGTGAATAATCAGTTTGGGCATTATGGAGGGACTCATATCTGTGTTCCTTTAAAATGTTCTTTGAGTTTTTGTAGCAAAGAAGTCTAAAGGGGCCAAGTTATGTCTGTTTTCTTGGCAGCCTTTGCTACTCTTGAAGCATTAACAGATGCATTGTCATAATGGGGGAGGGGGGTGATCCTCCATTCAGCTTTCCTGATCTTTTTCTTTTCAATGCAATTTTTAATTTTCTTACACATTCTTTTTAAGACTCCCCCATAATCTACCTGTGTCTTTTGAGAAAATCTATTAAGATTACCCCTTTAGTATCTCCCCCCGCACCACCACCCCCCACACCACCACCACCAAATAGTCACAATAACTTTCTGAGATGCCTTGAATTTAACTGGCTCAGTAGATGTCCTTGGAAGCTACTATCTTGCTCTATGGATAATATTGGTAAATCCATGTTTCATCATTGATTACAATTCATTCCGTAAAACCATCTTCATTGTCTTCAATCTTCCTTAAAGGACAGATGTCACAATCAGCTCTTTGAGTGAGATAATATTTGCAAACACTGTCACCTGTATTAAATGACATAGAGGTGGTATCTGATCTCCTCTAGCTTCACATGGGTTGAGGAGGAGAATCACCATCAATATAAGCTCGAGATCTATTCCACTGAAGTTGAGATCTAACAAGCCACCACCATCCAATCATGTTTATTAATTTTCACACCATCTGTCCCTCCCACAGCATTCTCTACTTTTCAACTGGGTTTGATAATTAATTGCAATCACCACACAGAACACAGACAATATTCATAGTTGTGGAATTTATTAAGGAAGTTAACAGGTTACAACTAAAGATCAGAAACACTCAAGAAACAGTTATAATGTAAGGGCAGCTTCTTTATAGCCATGCCTACAGGCAACCCTTTCTCTGGCCCTAGGTTTCTTACCCTGACCTCTGTCCTATTCAGAAAATGTTGCAAAGATTTTTTTAGGTTGCCAATAAATGTTTAAAGAGCATTTTACTCTACTGTAAGCCTCATCCTGAAGGTGCTCAGCTCTGGCTCTATGGATCAACAAACATAGCTCACCAGTAAAGTGCCTGGAGGCATTGCACTCCATTAGCAAGCCTCCTGCCTGAAGGCACTCACTTACCTTGCTTCCAGGTTTAAAAAAAGTCCATTCTCCATCTCTTACTCTGACTTTGCTGATGCTGCTGTTCTGACACTGCTCTGTTGCTCTACTGGTGTGACAGTTTTCTGTCCCTGAATCAAGGAAATTCAAGGTATAGGGATCTCAGGATACAAAGGGCACATTCTACTCAGGGTCGTTTTCTTTGACATTAATGAAATCCTCTGTCCTGTCCAATCTCTGTTAGAATTCCAAGTTTTTACAATAGCAATTAACCCCATTCACCATCATTCACAACTGAATCATATATTCCTATAATCATATATTTCTATCTTCCCCAAATTTCTACTATCCAGACCCATCAAGAAAATGTAATTTGATGGGAGTTTTTAAAGGCTTAGACTAGAAAAGCACCCATTGATTTAAAAGATTTCTGGAACAAACATTTTCATTAAAATTCAAAACGTCGAATCATGTGTGATCCCAATTTCAGTAGCTAATTCATCAGTGATCATTCTATGATCTGCTTCCTCCTGTGTCAGGATTTCTGTCAGTTTCTACATTCATCTAGGTTCATTGTCTTCCCTCTCTTGGCTCATTTCTGAAGTTTTCCTGACCTTATTTAAAGTGTTTGAGCCATCTACAACCTTTTGTTTAATAAGGGGCAGCATTCCCCTTATAAAACTTTAATTATTTGGGAAGATGTCCACTTGGGTTTTATTTAAAATATGCTATCCCTATCCTCAAAATCATTTTTTCCCCATAGCACAGAATGTATCCTTTTTCTGAAGTTACTGACATGAGACGAAGCCATGTACTACTGAGTGAACTGGTGTGCAGTCATCCACTGATTGCAACATTATGTTTAAACACATTTTGTTTAGATAAACCTGAGCATCTATAAAATATAACCCTTCTAGCAATAGTTTTTTCTTATCTTCAAGTATATAAAACTTGGATTCCTGGTGTGGTGCTGTAGGATCAGAACTGGGATACTAACCACAAAGCAGGCAGTTCAAACCTACCAACTACTCCTCGAAAACTATATACTGGGTCACTATGAGTCAGAACTGTCTCAATGGCACTTAATAACAACAACAATAAAAACTTAGACAGCTTTCACAACAAAACAACAAATAACCTAAATATAAAGTGGACAAAGAATTTGAATAGACATGAAATCAAAGAGAACATTCCATTAGCCAGCAAACACTGAAAAAATGCTGTGTCATTAGCCATCAGAGTTATATGAATCAAAACTACATTAAGCTACCATTTCAGCCCCACTATGATAACTACACAGAGTCCTCGTGTGGTGCTGTGGGTTAATGTGCCAGACTGCTAAGCCATTTGAACTGCAAAGTCAGCAGTTCAAACTCACCAGCTGCTCTCGGAACCTTATACATGGTCACTATGTGTCAGAATCTGCTCGACAGCACTCAACAACATATGATGGATATATATCTTTAAACAACAACAACAACAAAACAAATTTTAGTGTGGATTGAGGAAATTGGATTGGTGGGAACACAACACTATTTTTATGGAAAAATAGTGTGTCACTTCCTGAAAAACAACTAGAAATAGATCTACCATGTCCTTGTTGTTCTTTTTAAGTTCTGTCAAGTCAGTTCTGGCTTATAGTAACCCTGTATAAGGTTTCCAAGGACCAGTTGGGGAGTTTGAACTGCTAACCTTGCAGTTAGCAGTGCAGTATTTATTCTATAGCAACACACCAGGATGTTAGCAACACACTAGGACATTGTGTGTCTCTGAAATTGCAAGTGGAGACTCCAATAGAAACTTCAAATTTCACAGCAATGTTCATTGTAACACTATTCACAATAATCAAAATGGTCACCAGAAGATGAAAGGATAAAGTACATATGATTAATAGAGTGTAATGCTATACTGTCATTAGAATAAAAGAGTCTTGATATATGTCACAAATATGTATGGAGTATGAAAACCACACGATGAGTGAAACTAGTCATATAAGGACAAATATTTTTAGTATGATGAATAAAAAGACAAGAAAAGTAAAAATTTTAGAGAGTAAAGTTTAGTAGTGTTTACCAGAGGCAGAAGGAAAGGGGGAGGGAAGTTAATATTGATGAAGATATTGCATTGATAAAGTGTTTCTGTCAAGAAGTTGTACAACTGTAAAAAGTAGAACTGTCAAAAGTTGTGTGATATATTTATTACAACAATGACAAAAATTAAGGTAGCTTCTAAAACTGATTATGTTCAAATAAACATCTCAGGGAACTTGGTTCTTTGGTTTGGAGGTTTAAGGTAATAGTATGATGGGACATACCAGTTAATTGGCATTATAGTATGACTATTGCTTCTGTTCTACCTCCTAATTTAATTTTTTTTTTTTTTTTTTTGCATAAGGCCCGTGGTCTTCAAATCTTGAAAGAAGCTATCTATGGCAAGAAAGCTGGTTTCTGTTTATCTGGCATAACAAAGAAAGAAGGACAGTCAAGAATATGAGGACGATATGGAATGTGTGTCTAACTACTTTCAAAAACAATTACCTCCTTTGCCAGGAGACCTGGCTATTGCCCTGCTATCATTACTGAACATTTTAATCAAAGATTCTATGGAATAATCCTAATTTAAAAAAGGGGGGGAAATTGCAGAATAGAATTTCAAATTCTTATATAATCTTAACTTTCTGGAGCCATTGGTGTTGGATGAACGCATGAACTATTGCAGTGACATTATCCTTAAAACTTAAGTTAAAAATATTCCCTGAGCTCTTCTTCAAACTGAAGAATTTTTTTTTTTTTTTTTTTAACTAGTTAAAGGTATCTGCCATGTGCATTATTCTTTTTTAAGATTTATCTGGTTGTGTGCTTTAGAGCTAGTTCCAAGGCATAGCAACCCTATATAGGGTTTCTAAGGCTATAAATCCTTATGGTAACAGAAACTCTCATCTTTCTCCTGTGGAGCAACAGGTAGTTTCAAACTGCTGACCTTGAATTAGTAGCCTGACTCACAAACCCCTATGCTACCAGAGCTCCTAAGATGTGTGTATCTAGATCAAAATGACAACAGCTGGAAAGATTAAATAGGAGTCTTAGAGGGTAGTGAGTTTATGTTAATATGTTGTTGTTCTTGTTATGTGTTGTCAGTAGATTCCAACTTATAGGGACACTGTATAGGGTTTCTGAGGAGCTTCTGGTGAGTTTGAACTGCCAACCTTGCAACTCAAACTGACTTTGCAATCTAGCACATTGTGCAAGATAGTAGCACAACTAAAACATGTAGTCAACATCACTGAATTGTGCATTTACAAAATGGATGAATTTTTTTTGGTGTATGTTTTACTGTGTGTATACTCTACCACAATGAAAACAAAAATATTAAATTAAAAGAAAAAAAAATCAGTTTCAATGTTGAGCACAGTGGATTGTATGTTCTAAGTTCTAACATTTAAATGAAGATCACCATTCTCTGGATAGGTTTATGTTGTTTAAGATCTGAAAATCTAAAGTTTGTATGAACTATGAAGTTAATGGCATGATGGGTAAAGTCATTGTGACAAAGTCACAAGAATAAACTTTACAAATAAAAACAAGAATGAAACAAAGACTATATTTGTGGGTAGGGGTATACAACATTGACAAAAATGAGAGTTATTAGAGATATTTAAAGCAATTCAGGAAATAATTTCAAGAATAATTCTATTCAGAAGTTAAAAGCTAATGATGCAGAGAAGTTTGGTTAGATAAGAATTTGTCAAATGTAGGCAACCTTCAAGAGGGGTTAATTTACTGGAGCAGGTTTCATGGAATTAAGAGTTCATGGAACCCAAGGGAGCATAGGGAAATAGTAAACCTGATTTATACGGTAAATTCTTTGAGAGTAGAGACTATGTCGACTCCATTGCTTCATCTCAGAGACTAATAAATTGTCTGGTACATAACCAAGACTCAAGACCCTTTTGCTGAAAAAATAAATGAACGAGCTAATACACATAAAAAGTCCTGGTATTGTACTGTAAGATAAGCACTGGACTGCTAACTGCAAGGTCAGAAGTTCAAACCTACCAGTTACACCTCAGAAACCCTATGCAGAGCTGTTGTGAGTTAGAACTGACTCCTTGAAACATGCCACCAACAATGATGCTCATAATGCATTGTTAACACTAATAAAACTAATAACCAGCTTTATAATTGAGATATTTTTGTTAAGTGTCATCAAGTCAGCTTAAATTCAAACCTACTGCGTATGGGGTTTAAAACTTTAGAGAAGCAGACTGCCATATCTTTGTACAATAGAGATGCTGGTAGGTTCTAATTGACAACCTTTTAGTTAGAAGCCAAGTGCTTTAGCCACTGAGGCACTAGAGATCCTCCAGTTACCACCTTTGTTGTTAAATGCCAGTATGCAGTTGTTTCTGATTCATAGTAACCCTGTAAAAGATTTCTGAGATGATGTAGCAATATAAGATAATGTACTGGACCACAAGGTAAGTAATTCAAATACAGGGTCACTACAAGTGGAAAACAACTCAACAGCACTTAACAACAAGTCTTTGTGGAATCAGAAAGCTTTATATTTCTCCTGTGGAGAGATTGATGGGCCCAAATTGCCAACTTGTGGTTCAAAGTCCAGTGCTTATCCTACAAAGCCATTGTACTCTCAGTGGCAGCCTGTTGTTCTGTTGTTACTAAGTACCATTGAATTGGTTCCAACTCATAGCAATCCTGCACAGGACTTGCAAGGAATGGCTGATAAGCTGAGAAGTCCAATGTACTAACCCACAGCACCAAACCAGGACTCTAAATTGCAGTCTGTTGTTGTTGTTGTTGTGTGCTATGGAGTCAGTTCTGACTGATAAGACCCTGTACAGAGTTTCTGAGTCTGTAAATATTTAAGGGAGCAGAAAGTCTCATCTTTCTCCCGAAGATCAGTTGTTAGTTTAGAACTGCTGACCCTGAGATTAGCAGCCTGACTCGTAACCACTATGCTGCAAGAGCTCCTTAAATTTTAGCCTAGGGAACATTAATAAAAAGTTTTGAAAAATGTTATTATTCCATTAGACACAGAAACTTTTTTAAAAATCAGCTTTGGAATATCAGGATACAAGTGTTCATTTATGATATAGCTCAACTTTCTTTGCAGACATTTTAATGCATTTTAGTTTTCATTGTGAAATTGTTACTTTTTGATTTCTCTAACACTTATGAAAATGAAATAATGATAATTAACCTATAATTCTTGAAGTTCTCACATTATGTTTAATCATGGATAAAATTTTATTTTTAGGTTGTAGAATTTCCTTAGAATTATAATTGCAAACTTTCCATGAGAGGTAATGCTGGTTATCCATCCATCTGATATGCTTTTAACATATGTTCATTATAAAACCTAGTTGAAAGGAAATTTTGAAGATAAAATTTTATAAATAACTCACATTTTCTCTCAGCTACTTATTGCTGTAATGACATATGCACTTGCATTAAGAAATGTTCCAATGTGTTAAAGTACAAGAATGTTTTTTACCATAGAATACAGCTGTGGTAAAAAAACAAATAACTGAAGAACATTCCTAAAAAAGACCATTTTATTTCCTTGATCTAAAGGAGAGGAAAAATTAAGTAAATACTAGTTTGGAATGGTTATCTCAATGTTCTATCATCTTTAGTCCCCAACGCAAAATTGCCAACACAAAAAAAACTCATTTACTTCTAAATGTACATACATTATTGTGTTAAAGAAATAAAGCAGTAATATGCTAAGCAGAATTTGAAAATAATGCATTAATAAAACCTGCTTAACTATAATTTGTATGACTAATGTATTTTAATGTTCCATTAATATCTGAATTTAATCAAAACAAAGTCCTGAAAGACAAGATTTATGTAGATGCCCACTTTCACACATTTTTTTATCATATTTTGGCAAAGTATTTTTTAAAACATGCTTTTGTTTGTTTTTTCTTGTTTTATTTTATTTCTGTCTCTCTCCTCACTCTATACTAGGAACTATAGAACAGCATTATTTATATTTGAGTAATGGGTTTTAAAGACACTACTGTGATTGATTTCCAGAATACCCACTTTTTGCTCTAATGGTCTTTGTGAACCTCTTTTTCATCATTTACAAAATAGTTATAAAATTATCTTATCAAAGAGATTTTTGAGCATTAATGGATTATATTATATATAACTGACATATGCTATATGCTATGTGTGACAAAGTTGTATTCTTTCACCATACTTATTCAACATGTATGCTGAGCAAATAATCTGAGAAACTGGGTTCTATGAAGAAAAATGTTGTATCAGGATGGGAGAAAGACTCATTAACAACTTGCAATATGCAGATGATACAACCTTGCTTGCTGAAACTGAAGAGGACTTAAAACATTTACTGATGAAGATCAGAGAGCACAGCCTTCGGTATGGATTACATCTCAATGT
>NW_006408633.1:70609-72820 GCF_000296735.1 Chrysochloris asiatica
TTATGAGTCAGTGCCAACTCGATGGCACCTAACAACAACAACATATGGTCAATAGATGGAAGTTATTACTATTGAAGAAGTCCATGGATATTTCAAACTGTTAAACTGTCTACAAGTCCTGAAGGTGGAACCTGTTCAAAGGACCAGGGAAGACAGGTCTGAGGATGTGCTTCCAAAAGACCACAGCCTTCAAATTTATGTGGAGCACAGTTCTACCTTGGATACATTACTTTTAATTAACTCAGCAATAATTAGTGACATTATTTTGTAACATATTCATTTTAAAATTATGTGTATCCTCATACAAGAAAATAGTTTATACCTATTGACTAACATCATCCTTAAAGTCTAAACAGAATTGTTGTTGTTTAGTGCTGTTGAGTCAGTTCTGACTTATACTGACATTATGCACACAGAATGAAACACAACCTGGTCCTGTATCATACTCACAATTATTTTTATTCTTGAGCCCTTTGCTGCTGCCTCAGTGCCAGTCCAATTCATTTGGGGGTCTTCCTTTTTTTTTTGCTAACCATCCACTTTACCAAGTATAATGTTCTTCTACAGGGACTAGTCCCTTTTGATATTATGTCTGAAGTATGAGAGACAAAATCTTGCTATCCTGGTTTCTACTAAGCATTCTGCATTCTGGCTGTGTTTCATACAACAGAAATTTGTTTGTTCTTCTGCAAGAACATTTTGTTCTCCAAATCCATTTCTCATATATTGTTTTTGTTGTTACGTGCCATCTAGTCAGTTCTAATTCATAGCCACCCTTTAGAGGGTTTCCAAGAAATGGTTGTTGAATTTGTACTGCTGACCCTATGGTTGAAACTGACCTTGAGGTCCAGTGCATGATCCTATAGCACAACATCAGGACTCCATATACATCAATTAAATTCAGACTCCTAAAAATTATGTTAATGGAACCTTAAAATACAGCGTACAAACTACAATTAAACATTTTTGGTCATACATTCTTATATTCACTGTCAGCTTTCACATACATATGTGGCAATTAAAAATACCAAGGCTGGGGTCAGTTTCACCTTAGTCTTCCAACTGATATCTTTGCTGTTGAGCACTTAAAGAGTTCTCCTGTAGTAGATTTATCTAATGTAATATATCCAAGCCAAATAAAGTCTTTGACAACTTAAAAATATTTTCTCCATCTATCATGATGTCATTTATTGTTTCCGTTTTGAAGATATTTGAAAAAAAATTTTAAACTACCCATATTTCTACCATAAGCAGATACATTTGACTTCTATTTTTAATGAAAATGTGAAACATGGTGTTGGTAAAATATTCCTACTGGGAAAACTTATTTTCCATTTTATTTATTTATTTATTTTGACTGCTAAAATAATTAACAAATCTGTCCTGTCTTGGAAGAAGTATAGATATGATGCTTCTTAGAATAAAAAAATGCACAGTTTTGTCTCATTTGCTTTTGACAAACTATCTCAGAGAATGATACCATGGTTAGAAAAATATAGACTTCCAGTGTAAAAAAGAAAGACCTTTAATAAGATGAATTGGTAACATGACTGCAACAATGGCATTACGCACGGCAATGATTGTGAGGATGTCTCAGGAATGGGCAATGTTTTGTTCTGTGGTACATAGAATGATTATGAGTAGGAACCAATGGCACCTAAGAACATTTGTTAAGTTCAAATTATAATGAGTCTATCTTTTTCAGAAGTTATTTGAAGTTTATAAAAATTTTAAGAAAAATCAGGTATTATTCAATGAACATTTTTAGATGTTAACTACATTTTACAACTAAGAACTCATACATGAGAAAAATATCAATAGTTTTCTTAAATATAAACTTACAAAAATGCAGAAGTAATTATTATTGATTTTACATATGCAAATAGTATATATTTGAGAATGGAGAGTCTATCCTAAGCATACATTACTCATCGTAATTTAGAAAACAATATGTAATGGTATTACCAGATGCCCATTATAAAGTAAATTAGAAAAAATGACATAAAATATTTATATAACATGAGCTTATCTTAGGTTTGCATAACTTCATAGAAAAATTTCCAGCAGGAATATTTATGTAAAGTCAAAGGTAGTTATTTTTGTGATATGAGATTATAGTTACATGCATCACTTTTATAGTTAAGAAGCAAAATCTAAGATATAAAGTTCAAATTTTTGGAATGTTTTCTTAGTTTCATTAGACAAAACCCG
>NW_006408633.1:73909-75292 GCF_000296735.1 Chrysochloris asiatica
TATTAGTGACAAAGTCTGGCCATCCTGTCTTTCATTTGCTTTAGCATATCTACACTGGAGAGCAAGTTTCAGAGTCTCTTCTGATATCCACTTTGGTCTTTTTCTTATGTCTTGTCTTCTTAATGACCTTTTGCTTTCTTCATGTATGATGTTCTTGATGTCATCCTACAAATCTTCTGGTCTTCAGTCTTTAGTGTTTAATGTATCAAATCTGTTCTTCAGATGGTCTCTAAATTCAGGTGAGATACATTCAAGGTCATATTTTGTTTTCATTTTCTTAGCTTCAGCCTGAATTTGTAGATGTGTTTTCCTTTTGTTCAACTTCAGCCTGAATTTGCATATGAACAATTGATGGTCTGCTCCACAGTATGCCCCTGGCATTGTTTTGGAGTTTTTCTACTGTCTCTTTCCATCGATGTAGTTAAGGTGATTTCTGTGTATTCCATCTGGTGAGGTTCATGTACATAATAGTCTTTTATGTTGCATAAAAATGGTATTTGTAATAAAAAAGTCATTGGTCTTGCAAAATTCTATCATGTAGTCTCCAACATTATTTCTATCACTAAGGTCATATTTTCCAATGACTGCTCCTTCCTCTTTGTTCCCAACCTTTGTATTCCAATCACCAGTAATTATCAACACATATTGATTGCATGTTTGATCAATTTCAGACTGAAGAATTTGGTAGAATTCTTCAATTTCATTATAACAGGCTTTGGTGGTTAGTGAACATATTTGAATTACAGTGGTATTAACTGGTCTTGCTTTTAGGCAAATGAATATTTTCCTATCACAGACAGGAAATTTTGTCAAAATCCTAGAGATTAAGTCTCAGCATCCTGGCTTCTAGATAGCATTCTAACTGAAGTTCTTCTAAGACAGATTTATTTTTTCTTCTGGCAGTCAATGATACTTCCAAAATCTTTCTTCAAAACCATATTTCAAAAGCATCCACACACTTGTGGTCTTTCTCACCCATTGGTCCAACTTTCACAAGCATATGAGACAACCGAAAATACCATGGTTTGGGTTATGAGTACCTTAGTCCTCCTCTTGTTTTCTTACATTGAGTTTCAATCCAAAAATAGGCTTGTGGTCTTGGATGTTCATAAATAATTATTTTACCTCTTTTTCACTGTCAACAATCAAGGCTGTATTTTCTGCTTATGCCAGGTTGTTCATGAACAAATCTTCCTTCAATCCTGAATGCCACGTTCTTCTTCATATAATTAAACTTATTGGATTTTTTCTCAGCATAGAGACAGAATAATTATGATGAAAGAATACAACCCTAGTGCACACATTTTCTGATTTTAAACCAGTCAGTGTCTCCTTGTTCTGTTTGAATGACTGCCCTTTTGTCTGTGTACAGGTTACTCATGA
>NW_006408633.1:75802-93387 GCF_000296735.1 Chrysochloris asiatica
TAACAATATGTCCAAAGTATGAGAGACAAAGTTTGGCCTGCAAGGAGCACTCTGGCTGCATTTCTTCCAAAACAGATCTATTGGTTCTTTTGGCAGCACTTTCAATATACACCTCCAATACCATAACTCAAAAGCATCAATTCTTCTATGGTCGTCTTTACTCACTGTCCAGCTTTTGAATGCATATGAAGATATTGAAAATACCAGGGCTTGGATCTTAGTCCTCAAGCTGACATCTTGGATCTTCAACACTTTCAGGCAGCAGATTTGCCTAGTGCAATACATCATTTGATTTCTTGACTGCTGCCTCAGTGAATGTTGATAGTTGATCCAAGAATAATGAAATCCTTGACAACTACAATCTTTTCTCCGTTGATAAGAATGTTATGTATTGGTCCAGTGGAGAGGATTTTTGTTTTCTCTACATTGAAATGTAATCCATACCAAAGACTGTGCTTGTTGATCTTCATCAGTAAATGTTTTAACTCTTCTTCAATTTCAGCAAGCACAGTTTTTATCATCTGTATATCACAGGTTGTTAATGAGTCTTCCTTCAATCCTATTGCCACATTTTTCTTCATATAACCCACCTTCTCGGATTATTTGTTCAGCATACAGGTTGAATAAATATAGTGAAAGAAAACAACCTTGTCGCACACTTTTCTTAGTTGTAAAACATTCAGTGTTCCCATGTTCTGTTCGAACAACTGCCTCTTGGTCCAGGTAAAGATTTCTCCTGAGCACAATTAAGTGTTCCAGAATACTCATACTTCGCAATGTTGTCCATAGCTTGTCATGAGCCACACAATCAAAAGCCTTTGAATAGTCAATAAAGCAGAGGTAAATATCTTTCTGATATTTTCTGCTTTCAGCCAAGATTCAGCAGACATCAGCAATGATATCCATTGTTTCATGGCCTTTTCTGAATCTGGTCTGAACCTCTCTGTCAATGTATGCTTACAGCCTTTCTGTATTACCTTTAGTAAAACTTTACTAGCATGGGATTTCAAAGAGATTGCCCAATGGTTTCCATATTCCATTGGGTCACCTCTGTATGGAAAGGGCAAAAATATGGATCTCTTCCAATCAGTTGGCCTAATAGTTGTCTTCCAAATTTTTTGGCAGACATGAGTGACTGCCTTCTGTGCCACCTCATGTTTTTGAAAGATTTCAAGTAGTATTCCATCAATTCCTGGTGACATGTACTTTGCCAATTCCTTCCATGCACTTTGGATTTCCTGTTTCAGTACTATTGGCACTTGATTATATGCTACCTCTTAAAATGGTTGAACATGGACTATTTCTTTTTGGTACAGTGACTTTGTGTATTCCTTCCATCTTCTTTCGATGCTTTCTGCATCAGTCAATAATTTGCCCAGAGAATCTTTCAATAACAAATGTCGAGGCTTGAAGTTTTTCTTCAGTTCCCCCAGCTTGAGAAATGCTGAGCATCTTCTGCCTTTCTGGTTTTCTAATACAAAATATTTGCACATTTTGTTGTACTATTTGGCTTTATCTTCTCGAGCTGATCTTTGAAACAAGCTGGAGATTAAGTTTTAGTGTCTCTTCTTACATCCATTTTGACCTTCTTTTGTTTCCTTCTTGTCTTCTTAATGACCTTTTGATTGCTTCATGTATAATGTTCTTGATTTTATCCCACAGCTCTCTGGTCTTTGGTCTTTAATGTTTAATGTATCAAATCTGTTCTTTAGATGATCTTTAAATTCAGGTGGGATATATTCAAGGTCATATTTTGATTTTTGTGGACTTGTTTCAATTTTTTCAGCTTCAGTTTGAATTTGCATATGAGTAATTGATGGTCTGTTACACAGTCTTCCCCTGGCTTTGTTTTCACTGATGATATGGAGCTTTTCCATCGTCTCTTTCCGCTGATGTAGTCAATTTGATTTCTATGTATTCCATCTGGTGAGGTCCATGTGTCTCTTATGCTGTCTTAAGAAGGTATTTGAAATGAACAAATCTTTGAATTTGAAGAATTCTATCATGCATTCTCCAGCATAATTTCTATCACCAAGGTCATCTTTTCCAACTACTGATCCTTCCTCTTTGCTTCCAACCTTTGTGTTCAAATCACTGGTAATGATCCATACATCTTGATTGCATGTTTGATCAAATTCAGATTAAAGAAGGTAGAATTCTTCTATTTTATCCTCACTGGGTTTAGTGGTTGGTACGTATTTGAATAATAGTGGTATTACCTGGGCTTTCATGTAGGCGCAGGGATATTATCATATCACAGACAGTTTTGTACCTCATGACTGATCTGCATATGTTCTTTTTGACAATGAACACAACACCATTCCTCTTCAATTTGTCATTCCTGGCATAGTAAACTATATGGTCATCAGATTCAAAATGGCCAATGCCAATCCATTTCAGCTCACTAATGCCTAAGATATCCATGTTTATGTGTTCCATTTCATTTTTGACAACTTCCAATTTTCCCAGATTCATATTCATATATTCCATATTCCGATTTTCAATGGATGTTTACAGCTATTTCTCTTCATTTTGATCTGTGCCCCATCAGCAAATGACAGTCCTGCAGGTTTCTCTCCCATAGGCTTTACTCCAATCGTGTCATCATGGTCAACTCTACTTTGAAGAGGCAGCTCTTCCTCAGTCACATTTTGAGTGTCTTCCAACCTGAGAGGCTTATTTTATGACACTATATTTGACAGTGTTTCTCTGCTATTCATTAGGTTTTCAGTGACTAAACATTCAGAAGTAGTTCATCACTCCTTCTTCCTAGTTTGTCTGTGTCTGGAAGCTCATCTGAAACCTGTCTACCATAGGAGACCCTGACTGTATTTAAAATACTGGTGGCATTACTTTCAGAAACTCGCAAGCCACCACAGTATGACAAACTGACAGATGAGTTTGACTGACAGACAAACCACATTCAATTAATTCACGTATAATAGGAAGTGACACAAATATTGATATCTTTAAATTAGTTGTCTACGTAGATGTCTTCCAGTGCTGTATCAGTTCAGTGAAAGATTGCAATATGTATTTCAACAATTCCTGGAGCCTTGTTTTATCCCCAGTGTCTTCAGGATCACTTGGACTCTTTCCTTCGTTTCCATTGCTTCTTTATCATACGCTGCCTTTGTAAATGGTTGAACATCGACCATTTATTTTTAGTGCAGTGACAGTTTATTCCTTCCATCTCCTTTTGATACTTTCTGCATCATTAGTTTGCCCATAGAATATTTAAATATTGCAAGTTGAGGCTTGAATGTTTTTTTCTGTTATTTCAACTTGAGAATGCTGAGAGTGCTCTTTCTTTTTGGTTTTCTAGTCTTCTCATGCTGCCCTTTGAACTTTTCTGTTAATCTAGTTCATTTCCTCACTTCTTCCATTCTCTTATTTCTCTGCACTCAAGAGCAAGTTTAAGAATCTTTTAAGAATTTTTTTTAAAGTTTTTATTGTGAATCAAGTGATAGTTTACATGAGGAGGACATCAGTTTTACATACATCATTTCTTTGGAATGATGACAAACTCCTCCGTGCATCATTATTCAGCAGTGTTTGCTTCCCTTCTTTATGGATTTTTTTTGGGAGGTGGGGGTATGCACACAAAAGCTGTCAGGAATATGTAATAATTTAAACAACAAAAGGCACATTCTGTAAGCCTTCCTCCTGGCCACTAGCACTAAGTCTTTCCCTTTCCATGAGTCTAGAGTCTTCAGCTGCTCCTCTCTGCATGTTCTCATCGCTACCTGAATCTCTGGTGTGACTGTGTCTCTGGATAGGATCCCACATTCTACTTATGCTGTTCTCCCTTGACAGTCCTCTGTTCCTGGAATGTAAGATTAACTACTACCCCCTTTTTGTTACAAAACTTCTTTACAGTTGTGACAGTTGTAATTAGTCATGGTAACAATTACTCACTATTGAAGCATAGGAAACTTATCCCTTTCATTTTTCACCAGACACATCTAGATAAGATGAAGAATATTCTATGGGGATTCTACTTTTCCCTGTACACTAGTAAACTAAACTCCCTCTTGAAAACTTATACATCAGTCACTTCATGCCTTTATCACCCCTTCATTTTAGATAGCCAATGTTTAACTTCCCAGTCCCTATCAACCAGTATACAGAGGAGTAGGATTAATACTTGATGTGAAGACTCCTTCCCTCTCAGTTGATATTTTGATCTACTACATACGTAAGTATAGATCAAATTAATAAAATTATACCAACTTACATTTGATTCCTTTACCAAAATTTTTTATCTTCTTCTAGTTGAGTTGTGATGATCAATCCATTGAAGCTTTTTACAACTTCAGACTACTTTCCATTTATCATGATGTTATTTATTGGTAGAGTTCTATAAAAGCTGCCAAAAATGTCTGAATGTCACTCCATTCCAGTTTATGTAAGCCATAACCCTAAGGTATTAAGCTTTAGCTTTGTGGGCTAAAAACCTAGTTCCCCTGATAAGTGTCTTGAACAACCCCACTCTACACTTTACCTTCCTGCTTGAAGTCACTCAACTTTCTTGCTCAATAAATAGACCAGGAAGTCCACCATACTGTCTCATGCTCTTGATGCTTCTGTCCCTCATGTTTCTTCTTCTTCTCGGTCACTTTTTACTACTCACTAACTCTTAGAACAAGGAGGTTCAGTAAACAGGGATATTGAATTTCAAAGTGTGTAATATAGTCTTGACTCTTCTTTCTCAATGATAGTGAGATCCACATTCCTGTTTCCAGGATTACTCATTTTAAACTTAGTAGGATAACAAAAATATACAATTTCCATATTAGAGTTCCATGCACCCTGTTGGCCTGGTCCCATCCTACACCCAATCTCCTTTGTGGGGCACAAACACATCACATCTACATAGTCCTACACAATCTTTTGTGGGGGAAAATTAAGCTGAGTTCCTGTAAAGACTTATGGTCTCAGAACCCCAATTTAATGTCATTATGAGATGGAATAGACTTGATGACAATGACTTTCAGTTGATCCAGTCATTTGGTAGGAATATAAAGACTGGCTAGAAAAGCTCTATCAAGTATACCACTATAAGTAAGTAATTACTATATAATACTAGGCACATATCATTAAGCTATGTACAAAGTGCAAATGTAGCAACTGGATAAAATTGAACAGGAAATTATAGTGCACATCATACTGAGAAATTAATAATTGAGATTTTGTATTTGCAGCTTTATTGTGGTGAAGGATAAGCACCAACCACTCATCTGTCAATTTGTCATACTGTGGTGGCTTATGAGTTCCTGTCTAGAAGAAGTCATCTCTGTGTCAACTGCCTGTCACACTTGCTCCCACACATGGTTTACTATGTTGGGAATGTCAAATTGAAGAGGAATTGTGTTGCATTGATTTTCAAAAAGAACATACCCACATCAGTCATGATGTAAAATGCTGTCTGTGATAGGAAAATATCCCTGTGCCTACAGGGAAAAACAGTTAATACCACTATTATTCAAATTTACACACCAACCACTTAAACCAGTAAGAATGAAATAGATGAATTCTACCAACTTCTTTAATCTGAAATTGATAAAATATGCAATCAAGATTTATTGACCATTGCTTCTGATTGGAATGCAAAGGTTTGGAACAAAGAGCAAAGATCAGTACTTGGAAAATATGGCCTTGGTGGTAGAAATGATGCTGGAGATTGCATGATAGAATTCAGAAACATCAATGATTTGTTCATTTCAAAAATCTTCTTTATGTAGCATAAAACAATTATACACATAGACCTCACCAGATGGAATACAGAAAAATCAAATTGACTACATTTTTGGAAAGTGATGATGGCAAACCTCCATATCATCAGTCAAAACAATGTCAGGGGCAGATTTTGGAACAGATCATCAATTGGTCATATGCTAATTCAAACTGAAGCTGAAGAAAATGAAAAAAGTCCACAAAAACCAAAATATGACCTGGAATATAACTCACTTGGATTTAGAGATCATCTGAAGAACACGTTTGATACATTAAGCATTAAAGACTGGTAACCAGAAGACTTGTGGGATGACATTGAAAATATCATATAGGAAGAAAGCAAAAGGTCATTAAAAAGATAAGAAAGAATAAAAAGATCCAAATGAATGTCAGAAGAGACTCTTGCTCTCCAGCATAGAGATGCTAAAGCAAATGGAAGAAATGAGGAGGTACAAGAGCTAAACAGAAAATTCCAAAGGTCAGCTCAAGAAGGCACAGTCAAATATTACTATAAAATGTGCAAAGATCTGGAATCGAAAACCAAAAAGAAAGAACACGCTCAGCATTTCTTAAGCTGGGGGAACCAAAGAAAAAAAATCAAGCCTCGAGTTTCGTTATTGATGGATACTCTCAGCAAATTATTGAATGATGCAGAAATCATCAAATGAAGATGCAAGAAAAACCAGAGTCACTGTGCCAAAAGGAAATGGTTGATTCCCAACCATTTCAAGAGGTAGAATATTATAAAGAGCCAATGAAACTGAAGGAAGAAGTCCAAGGTCCATTGAAATTTTGGTAAAGAATAAGATACCAGAAATTTATGGAATGAAATTGAAATCTTTTAAGAGAGTGAGGTGGCACTGGAGGCACTCACTCATTTATGCTAAGACATTTGGAAGACACCTATCTGGCCAATGAATTGGAAGGGTACAAATGGGCACAAATGGGCACAAATCCATATTTGTGTCCATTTCAAAGAGAGGTGACCCAATGAAATGCACAAATCATTAGACACTATCTTTGCTATCCCTTGTATGTAAAGTGTTAGTAAAAGTAATACAGAAATAACTGCAACCATACGTTGACAGAGAACTTCCAGAAGTTCAAGCCCGATTCAGAAGAGGATGTGGAATGAGGGATGTCATATCTGATGTCTGATGGTTCTTGGCTGATGTTTACCTGTGCTTCACTGACTACACAAAGACTTTTGATTATGTTGATCATGAGAAGCTATGGACAATGTTGCGAAGTATGAATATTCCGGAACACTTAATTGTGTTCATGAGGAATCTGCATATAGGCAATTCTTCAGATATAACATGGGAACACTGAATGATTTAAAATTAAGAAAGGTGTACGACAGTGTTGTATTCTTTCATCATACTTATTCAACCTGTATGCTGAACCAACAATCTGAGAAGTTGGGTTAGATGAAGAAAAACATGGCATCAAGTTTGGAGAAAGACTCATTAAAAACCTGCAATATGCAGATGATATAACCTTGCTTGCTGAAAGTGAAGAGGACTTAAAATACTTATTGATGAAGATCAAAAAGCACAGCTTTCGGTATGTATTGCATCTCAATGTAAAGAAAACAAAAATCCTCATCACTGGAACAATAAACAACATTCTTATTAACAGAGAAAAGATTGAAGTTGTCAAGGACTTCATTCTTCTTGGACCAACTATCAACACTAATGGAAGCAACAGTGTAGAACTCAAACAATGTATTTCATTAGGCAAATCTGCTGCAGAAGACATTTTTAAAGTGTTGAAGAGCAAAAATGTCAGCCTGATGTCTAAGGTGTGCCTGATCCAACCGTGGTATTTTCAATAACGTCATATGCATGTGAAAGCAGGAAAGTGAATAAGGAAGTCTGTAGAAGAATTGATGCTTTTGAATTATGGTGTTGGAGGAGAATATTGAAAGTGCCATGGGCTGCCAAAAGAACCAATAGATCCATTTTGGAAGAAGTGCAGCCAGAGTGCTCCTTGGATGCCAGGATGACCAAATTTCATCTCACATATTTTGGATACATTGTCAGGAAGGACCAGTTGCTGGAGAAGGATATCATGTTTGGTAAGGTATAGTGTCAGAGCAAAAGAGGAAGATCCCCAGCTAGATGGATTGCAAAGTGGCAACATCAATGAGCTCAAGCGTGGCAACAATTGTGAGGTTGTCCCAGGATAGGGCAGTGTTTCATTCTGTTGTGCATAGGGTCTATATGAATTGGTACCAACTCAATGCCACCTAACAACAACAAAGCATAAGCAATGGACTACTAACCAGATGGTCAACAGTTCAAGCCTATCAACTACTCCTTGGAAATTTTATACAAGTTCTCCACAAATTGCTGCCAACTTGATGGCACAGAACAACACAAAAACAGCATATGTTTGCAAAAGTTGGACAATGAAAAAAAGTAAAGAAAAAATAATGCCTTTAATTGTGCTGTCAAAGATTAATAACTATACTCTTATTGTTGTTGTTAAATATTGTTGTTAAGGCTCCAACCCATAGCAACCCTGTACAGGATTTCTGAGGCTGTAAATCTTTACGAAAGCAGAAAGCCTCATCTTTCTCTCATACTTCAAACATATTGTCAGGAGGAACAGTCACTGGACAGTGAGATCATGTTTGGTAAGGTGGACCCCCAGTTAGATGGATTGGCAAAGTGGCAGCATCACTGGGAACAAGTGTGTCAACAATTTTGACGCAGGCCCAGGATTCATCAGTGTTTTGTTCTCTTGTGCATAAGATTGATATTAATCGGTACTGACTTAATGGCACCTAAAAACAACAAGTGGCATGATGACAATAACTAATCAATACAGTGTACCTAGGGACCTGAGGGAGGGCACAGCCATCTAGTCTCTTGAGAGGGAAGACCAGTCTGAGACCCTGACCAAGTTTCACACAGAAATTTGTTGAAGTGAGTAAGCAAGAGCATAGGAGACTAAGAGGAAGTGGGTACATTCTTTATGGTAGGAAGTAGAGGATAATGAACATGCTTACCTGCAAGAAGTTGTTTTTGTACTTTCTGCAAGACTGTGTTGCTGATTTTATCAGGGCACTGCTTCTGCATCCAGAAACTACTGCATCCAGCTGCTTTTCTCCTATTTTTGCAGGAGAGCTGTTCAAACTGACCGTCACCAGAGAGCAGAGGCTCACAGCCTGGTATCAGCATCCTTACAACAAGAAGGGGGGTAAAAAAAAAAGATGTCAAATTTTACCAAAATTGAACTTTCAAATAAAATGTAAGAAATATAAATATCAATGACTTCCTGAATAATGCTTAATTGCAACTGAAAGAAAATTAATATACAGTTCATCATGATGGAAACACAACAAAACTGAATTTTTCAAGAAACTAAAAATAGTTCTGATTATGCTTTTACTTTGGGTCTTTTAAGAAATGAAACCTATTTAAAATAGGTAGACTTTGATAACAAACCTTATATACTCATTGTATTTTCAATAATTAACTTGATAAATTTTGTTTTCCCTTTGCCCTAAGTAACTTGTTCTTGTTTTCAGAATCCCAGACATGAAATTGTCATAGTCAATCTAGTGTGGCATTGTGTGACAATCATCAGACTGATAACTGGAAAGATAGCAATTCAAACCCACCATCTGCTTCTCTGAAACTCTATACAGGGTCACTATTCATTTTTAGGAACTTGACAACCCTTAACAACAAAAACAACCTTAACTTTGGAAATGAATAAGCAAGACCACAGAAGAATTGATGCACTTGAATTATAGATTTGGAGATAAATATTCAAAGTACCATAGACTGTCAGAAAAACAAATAAATCTGATTTATAAGTACACCCAAAAGGCTCCCTAGAAAAAATGAGTTTGTCAATTATACTTTAGACATATATTCAAAGGAACCAGTCCCTGAAAGGCAGCAGCAAGGGGTTCAAACACAAGAATAATTGTAAGGATGGTGCATGACTAGGCAGTATTTCATTCTGTTGCGCACAGGGTCACTATGAATCGGAACGAACTCAAAGACAGCTAACAGCAACCTTAACTTTGAGGGAGGACAGTGACTTTGGGGGAAAGGCACCAACACTATTCTCCACTAGGTCATTGGTTCACTCCTACCCCTCCTTCCCAAAAGAAAGATGCCTCAAAAGAGACATTCTGCTCCCACAAAGTTGTCCAGGCTTGGAAACTATCTACAAGGTCACTGTGAGTCAGAATCAGCAATATGCAACAATAACAGCAGCAATACCTCTATGCATTTTTCCCTATTATCTTAAGGAATGTCACTTGATTCATACAATTTCTTATTGTATTCACATTTGTACTTCTAAAGATTATTGGTTTTCAATAGTATCAATAACTCGAAATGCCTAGTTAGGGTTTAGATTGCTAATTATCTCATACAGGTCAATTTTATATTTGTTTTGAATGAGGATTTAAACAAGTCCTACATATTGTGATTCCAAATATATTTGTCTCATAGGATTTCCTGGGCTGTAAATAGTGCATCTATTCTCTGGTGGATCCTCTGTTGAGTTCAAATTGCCCATCTTTTGATTAGTAGCCAAGTGCTTTAATTGGGACTTTTTTTTTTTTTTTTTTTACTTTTGTTTGTGGTTGTTAACTGCTGTCAAGTTAGTTAAGGAGCAACTTGTAGGTTTGAACTGACTACTTGTGATTCAAACCTTTAATAATCAGTTACTGTTTTCGTTAGTTTATGTCACATTTACAGAGAAAAGAAACACAGCCATGTTCACAAATATTAGTATGCTCTAGGTCATTGTGGTGGGCATCGTGCATTTTGAGTGCACTCCAATCTAAGGGTTCATCTAGTAGCATTATATCGGACAATATTCTATTGTGACCCATAGAATTTTCATTGACTTCTGTTTTTGATATTGACCAAAAGAACTTTGTAGTTTGTCTGGAAGTTCTCCTAAAACTTGTCCATAATGGTGATCCTGCTGGTATTTGAAATACCAGTGGCACAGCTTTCAGCATTATAGCAACTTTGAAAACATCACAGTAGAATTAGCTAACAGACCGTGGCATTGTGAAATGTGTATACATTGTGCAATATGTACACATAATTGACAATCACTTGTAATGGTATCAGTGTAACAAGCTCTTCAAATTAAATGTATGTAGATGAGTGTTACCTATTATTAACTGATTAAAGGTATATTTCATTAATTGGGTATTAATGGTAAAGTCTACCAAAATTTGAATCTTGGAGTATTCATTAATCATGTATAGGAAGCATTCTTTTACATAATAATGTGCCTGCTAGGGTTAATATGGAGTTTTAGCATGGTACTGGAGGATAATGCGCTGGACCTCAAGGACAGTTCGACCTTCTTGGTAGGTGGTTCAAGCTCATTTGCTGTTCTTTGAAAACCTTACACAGGGTGACTATGAGTCAGAAATAGCTTAATAGCACTTAACAACAGGTGTACATTATTTTAATTTTAAATATAACTTAAATTTATTTTATATATTATTTTTACTTTAAAATAAAGGATAGAAAACTGAAAATCCATGAGAATATTCACTTTACACACTCCTGTTTTCTTTCTTTTTCAATTTGTTAAACTTTATCAGAATACACCAATCACAACTTTAAACATGTCTTAGATCTTATTTTCAATCATGAAACAAGTGAGAGTTTGAATTTCATCAAACATAGATATCTATGTCACTGATGAATGACTATACATAATGAATGATTTCTGACCATTCTCTATGACATGCAGTTCTATAAATGAAAGTCTAAACTGCCTTATCACAGAAATACATTTCTAGTAATGAATGTTTCTGATTCATGTCCTTCTCCATCCTCAACAAATCCACCTATGAGAGATATAGTAAGACTTCACACTCCTATTTCAAACTCTTTCTTCTAATTTCAGGAATAAAGGTGAGATTGTCTCCAAACATATTTATTTGGTGGCTGCTGTGCAGTCTATTTTCAATCTTAAAAAGTTCTATGCAAAGAAAACTCAGACAGAGCACATGGAGAGTATGAGAATTAAGTTGCAAAAGAAATGAGTTGGGTTAAAAATACTTTATCAAATATATAACATTTTTTCAAGTCCCTAAATCTATTGCAATCCTCCATGATTTACTTCCCTATATTAGTCCCCTAAATTTTATGCAAAATAGTTTATCATACATGGAATTATTTCATTTCTTATACGTTGTTTTGGAGTACAAGTATGGGGCTGTTTAATAAGCACTGGGCTGATAATCACAAACTTGGTGATTAAAATCCACTAGCCACACCTCAGAAAACCTATACAGAGTCTCTATTAGTCAGAACTGACTTGGCAATACTTAAGAACAACTACATATATTTTTTACATTTATTTAATATTATATGTTAAGCCACACCAACACCTTCATCTTAAAATAAATTTGAAAACCCAAAGATCACTCAAGCACTCTAAACAATTATCTTTCCTTTAATCAGTATAATCAATATATGGCCACATTACATCAATCATGCATATGTATAACCTTTCTATTGTGTTGTTTCTGTTAGGTGCAGTTGAGTCCATACCAACTTATAACAACCTTATTAACAACAGAACAAAACACCACCAGATCATTTGCTAGCCTCACAAGCATTGCTACATTTGAGCTTACTATTTCAGCTACTGTGACAACCCATCTCTTTGGTGGTCTTCCTCTTTTATTCTCTGACTCTCTACTTTACCGAACATGATGCCCTTCTCCAGAGACTGGTCCCTCCTGATACTGAAGACTGTGTTAAAATCCTGTTTTCTTTCAGTAAAGCAAGGTTGTATCATCTGCATATCACAGGTTGTTAATAACTCTTCCTCCAATTGTGATGACATGCTTTTCATAATGCTATCCAGCTTCTAGTGTTATTTGCTCAACATACAGATTGAATAAGTATGGTGAAAGAATATAACCCTGGCATACACATTTCCTATTTTTAAACCACTCAGTGTCTTCTTGTCCATCTTGAACAGCAGCTTCATGGTCTGTGTACAACTTCCTCATGAACACAATGAAGTATTCTAGAATACCCATTCTCCGTAATGTTGTCCATAGTTTGTCATGATCCACAAAATGTAAAACCTTTGCATAATCAATAAAGTACAGGAAAATGTCTTTCTAGTATTTTCCTGTACTTCATTGATTATGCAAAGATCTATCTGGCATCAGCAATGATATCCCTCGTTCCACCACCTTGTCTGAATTCAGCTTGAAGCAATAGCAGTTTCCTGTCAATGTACTGTGGAAACAGTTTTTGAATTATCTTTTGCAAAATTTTACTTGCATGTGATATCAATGATGTTGTCCTATGATTTCTGCATTCTATTTAGTCACCTTTCTTTGGAATGGGCAGAGATATGGATCTCTTCCAATCAGTTGGCTAGGTAGCAGTCTTCAAATTTTCTTGGCATAGATGTGTGAGTGCCTTCAATGCCACATCAGTTTGTTGAAATATTTCAATTTGTATTCCATCAATTCCTGGAGCCTTGTTATTTTCCAATGCCTCCAGTGCACCTTGGACTTCTTCCTTCAGTATCATTGGCTCTTGATCATATGTGCCCTCTTGAAATAGTTGAACATTGACAATTTCTTTTGGTTCAGAGACTCTGTGTATTTCTTCCATCTCTTTTTGCTGCTTTCTGCATAATTCAATAATATACCCATAGAATTATTCAATATTTAAAGTCAAGGATTGAATTTTTCTTTGCTCCCTCAGCTTGAGAAATGCTGAGTATATTCTTCCATTTTGATTTTCTAACTCCAGGTCTTTGCACATTTATATATAATATTTTGTTTTGTCTTCTTCAGCTGCTCATTTAAATTTTCTATTCAGATCTTTTTTTCTACTGTGGTTACCTGATTTAATGTGACCAATGACATTGTCCTTAACAAATGCAGTGAGCTAGTCTAAATTTGGGGCTTAATTGGGATTTGTGGAATATTTAAAACATTTTTTATTGTCATCTCTCCTTGAAAAAGACACTAATGTATTTGCTTTTCGGAGGTGTTTAATGAGTGTTCCTCCAATCCTGATGTCACATTTGTCTTCATGTGATACAGATTCTCAGATTATTGACTCAAGATACAGATTGAATAACTATGGTTAAAGGACACAACCCTGGCACACAACTTTCCTAATTTTAAACCATTCATTATCCCCATGTTGTGTTTAAACAACTGTCACTTGGTTTATGTACAGGTTCCAAATCAGCACAATTAAAAGTTTTGGAATATCCATTCTTCACTATGTCATACATAGTTTCTCTTGATCCATGTACTATACAGCTGTAGCCATTAAAGTACATGTGGCACCATAGAATAAGCACTCAACCTCCAGATAGGTTTGAATTCCAAGCTCAGTAGTTCACACTCACCAGCTGCTCATAGAAAACCCTACACAGGATTATTATGAGTCGGATCAGAAATGGCGACACACAGCAACAACAAAAACTCCAAACATGTTTCTGGTATTCTCTGCTTTCAGCCAATATACATTTAATATCAGCAAGATATCACTAGCTCCAAGTCCTCATATTAATATAGTTTGATTTTCTGGCAGTTGCTGGTCAATAAAATGTTGCAAGCACTTTTAAATTACCTTCAGAACATTTTACTTCTGTGTGATTTTAATGATACTGTTCTAAGATTTACACATTCCACTGGGCAACTTTTATTACAATGGGGACAAATATGGATCTCTTTCAGTTGGTTGGTCAGGTAGCTGTCTTCCAAACTTATTGGCATAAATGACTGAGCACTTCCAGGGGTGTATCAGTTTTTAGAAATATTTCAATTTGTTTTCCATAAATTTATGGAACCTTGTTTATCACCAGAGTCTTCAGTGCATCTAGGGCTTCTTTCTTAATTAGTATTGGTACTGGACCATATGCTACCTATGTAAGTTGTAGAACATTAGCCATTTATTTTTGGCACAGTGACCCTGTGTATTCCTTCCATGATTCTCCATCATTCAATATTTTACCCATGGAGTCCTTCAATATTCCAAGTGGAGGCTTGAATTTTTTGTTCAGTTCTTTCAGCTTGAGAAATGCTTAGTATTTTGGTTTTCTCTTCCCAAGTCCCTGAACATTTCATTAGAATACTAGACCACCCCCCTTTTTGCCTATTGAAACCATGTCATAATCCATGTATCCCAGAGCCCTGTTGTTCCAAAATTGTATATAAATAGTTATTTACCTCTGCCCGCTTATCACATGCAAACCTGTCTAATTGTTTTTCCATCAGCCTTGTTCTTCCATTCCCCTCCCCGTTCTTGTGTATTGCCCCCCTCCCCAGCACCCAAACTATCCTGTGTCTATTCTCTACCCTGTGCACCACTTTCCCCTCCCTCAACTCACACCACACCCCACATCCCAGTAACTAGCAAAGAATCCCCCCCCGACCCCTCTTTAGAATGGGTCCTTTTTCTTAGTCTTTTACAGTAGTGGTCCTATGCAGTATTTCTCCTTTTGTGACTGACTGATTTCACTCAACATAATGTCCTCAAGTTTCATCCATGTTATGTGGTAACTTATAGCTTCCTTGCTTTTCAGGGTAGCATAATATTCCATTGTGTTATCGTACCACAATTTATTTATCCATTCTTCAGTTGATGGGCACTAGGATGTCGCCATCTTTTTGCTATTGTAACTAGTGCTGCTATGAACAATGATGCGCATCTATCTACTCGTGTTATGGCTTGAATTTCTTCTGGGTAAATGCCAAGTAGAGGCATTGCTGGATCATAAGGTGTTTTTATTTCCAGCCTTCTTAAGAAGTGCCATATTGCTTTCCAGAGAGGTTGGCCCATTTTGCAATCACACTAGCAATGCAAGAGCGTCCCAGTCTCACCACATCCTCGCCAGCATTTATTGTCCTCAACTTTTTTGATCTTTGCTGTTATTGCTGGTGTGAGATAGTATCTCACTGTTGTTTCGATGTGCATATCTCTGGTAGCGTAGTGGTTACTAATCGGGCTGCAAACCGCAAGGTCAGCAGTTTGAAACTACCAGCTGTTTCGCGGGAGAAAGATGAGGCTTTCTGCTCCCGAAAAGATTTGTAGCCTCGGAAACCCTGTACATGGTCGCTATGAGTTGGAACCGACTCCAAGGCACATAACAACAACAACAATGGCTAGTGATAGTGAACATTTGTTCATATTTGTTGGCTGCCTGGATCAACTCCTTGGTAAAGTGTCTCTTCATGTCTTGTGCCCATTTTTAAATTGAGTTATTTGGCTTTTTCTTGTAGAATTGTAGCTTCCTATGTATTTTAGAAATGAGTCCCTTGTCTGATGTGTCATTGCAAAAGATTTTTACCTATTTTGTGGGTTCCATGTTTACTCTTCTGGTGAAGTCTTTTGATGCATGTAAGTTTTTAATTTTTAGTATGTCCCCATCATCTATTTGTCTTACTTTTGTTTGTGTGGTTTTCAAAATGTTTGGCAGTCTGTGTATTCCCTGGATTAGTGCCCTCACATTTGTTCCTATTTTTTCATAGATGGCCTTCATAATTTTGGGATTCACATTTAGGTCTTTATTCCATGCTGAATTGTTTTTTGTATAAGGTGTGAGGTAAAGGTCTTGTTTCAATCTTTTGTATATTGCTTTCAAGTTCTGCCAGCACCATCTGTTGAAAAGACTATCCCATGCTGATGCAATATGTTTAGGTTCATTGTGAAAAATCAGTTGACTGTATATGGATGTGTTAATTTCTGGAATTTCAATTCTGTTCCATTGATCAATGTATCTTTCACTATTTTGAACACAGTGTCTGTGTAACAAATTTTGAAGTCAGGGAGAGTTTTCCAACCTTATTCTTCTTAAGCAGCGCTTTGCTTATCCTGGGTCTCTTTCTTTTCCATATACAGTTTGTAATTTTTTCTCCATCTATTTGAAGAATGTCATTGGAATCTGGATTGGGATTGCATTATATGTGTAAATTGCTTTGGTCAGTATTGATATTTTCAAAATGTTAAGTGTTCTTATCCAGGAGCATGGTACATTCTTCCATTTTTGTAGGTCTCTTTTGGTTTCTTGTAGTAGTGTTTTGTAGTTTTCTTTGTATAGGTCCTTTGTTTCTCTGGTTATGTTTATTCCTAGATATTTCATCCTTTGGGTGGCAATTGTAAATAGTGTTGCTTTCCTAGTGTCCTTTTCAGTGCTGTTATTTTTGGTATAGAGAAATCCAACTGATTTTCTTTCTTTCTTTTTTTTTTACAAAAGTCTTATCCCCATTTCCTTTTTTTTTTTTAATGTTTTATTGTGAATTATATGATAGTTTACATGAGAGAACTTCAGTTTTACATTCATTCCATCGTATATCATTTCATTGCCATGGTTCAATCCCCTCCATGCATCATCAACCGACCAAAGGGTAGACCCTAGAAACCCACCCACAACATTCCCCTCTCCCCAACAGTCTTCAACCCACAGTCCCTCTCCCTCTCTGGATCCAAAGTCCCCAGCCGCTTCATCACTCCATATTATCGTCTCTGTCTCTATTTCAGACATCTCTGCTTCTCTGGGTAGGGTTCCCCTCTCAGCTCTTCTGTGTTGATGATCCTAGAGACCTCCGGTCCTAGACTGGAGAATTAATCACTCCCTTCCTTGCTACAAAACGTCTACCTTTGCATTTCCAACCCTCATAATCAGTCCTGATAACAATTATTCATTACAGTATCACAAGTGACCCATCTGTATTTCATTTCATCAGCTCCACCTAGACAGATTGGACAGTACTCACTGGAGATTCTGCCTTCCTCCATGGCCCCTAGCTCTAGGTTCCCTCTTGAAAGCTTGTAAGCCAGTCACTTCTTGCCTTTGTAGTCCCC
>NW_006408633.1:94172-96549 GCF_000296735.1 Chrysochloris asiatica
TATGGTGATGTTTCTGACTATTCCTTTCTCTCCCCCTCCAGTGTCTACTCTGTGCTGCCTGGTCAGGGAAGCACCGTCCAACTGATTTTTGTATGTTGCTCTTTTATCCTGCCACTTTCCTGAATCTTCCAATGAGGTCTGGTAGCTTTATCACTGAGCCTTTGAGTTTTTCTATGTATGGGAACATGTCTGCAAATAGAAAAAGTTTTATTTCCTTTTTGCCAATCTGGAGGCCTTTAATTTCCCTATCATGTCGTATAGCTCTTGCTAAGAATTACAGCACAATATTGAATAGGAGTGGTGACAAAGGGCATCCTTGTCTGGTTCCTGTTCGCAGAAGAAAGGGTTCTATTTCTCTCCATTGAGAGTAATGCAGGCTGTTGGTTTTTAATATATGCTGAGGCATTTCCTTTCAATTCCTACTTTGTTGAGACTTTTTATCAGGAATGGATATTGGATCTTGTCAAATGACTTTTTTGCATCAAAAGATAGTTCTTTTCTTTTTTCTTATTTATATGGTGAATTATGTTGACAGTTTTTCTAATGTTGAACCATCCTTGAATCCCTGATATGAATCCCACTTGGTCATGATGTATTACCTTTTTAATGTGCTGCTGGATTCTGTTGGCTAGGATTTTGTTGAGAATTTTTGCATCTAAGTTCATGAGTGATATTAGACTATAATTTTCTTTTTTAGTGATGTCTTCCCCTGGTTTTGATATGAGAATTATGCTTCCTTCATAAAATGTATTAGGAAGTTTCCATCCTCCCCTATATTCTGGAATAATTTGAGCACGATTGGTGACAGCTCTTCACTGAATGTTTGGCAAAACTCACCAGTGAAGCTGTCAGGGTCTGGACTTCTTTAGGTTGGGATTTTTTTGATGACCTGACCAATTTTTTTTTTGCTGTGGTTCTTTTCAGGTTTTCTACTTCACTGTGTAAGTTTAGATAGGTCGTGTTTTTCTTAACATGTTTTCATCTATTCTAAGTTTTCAAATTTGTTGGAGTACAACTTTTCATAGTATTCTGTTATTGTCCTTTTGAGTTCATTCCGTTCCATTGTGACATCGCCCATGTAATTTCTAATGCGTGTTATTTGTGTCTTCTCCCTCTTTTCTTTTGTTAGGTTTGCCAATGGTCTGTTGATTTTGTTAATCCTTTCAAAGAACTAGCTTCTTGTCCAGTTGATTCTTTCTATAGTTTTTCTCTTTTCATCTCATTTATTTCTGCTCTAACGTTTATTTTTTTTTTTTTCTTTTCTTTTGGTGACTGTAGGTTCATTCTGTTGATCTATTTCTAATTGTTATAGATGTTGTGTTAATATGCTGATTTTGAATCTCTCTTCTTTTTGGATGTGTGCATTTATTGCAATAAATTGTCCTCTTAACACCGCTTTTACCATGTACCAAAGATTTTGGTATGTTGTGTTTTCGTTCTTATTTGTTTCTAGAAACTTTGTATATTCACATTTAATTTCTTCTACTACCCAGTCACTTTTCAAAAGGGCATTATTTAGTTTCCATATATTTGACTTTATTTCCTTGGTCTTCATATTGTTGATTTCTAATTTGATAGCATTTTGATCTGAGAAGATGCTTTCTAGTATTTTGATATTTGTAAATTTATGAAGGTTTGTTTTGTTTTACTGTTGTTAGGTTGCATGCTCTGTACACATCTATGAGGTCAAGTTGGATGATTGTATTGTTTAGTTCTCCTGTGTCTTTGTCAAGTTTCTTTTTGGTTGTTCTATCTATATTTTTTAAATGGTGTATTAAAATCACCCACAATTACTGTAGATTCATTCATTTATTTCTTCAAATCTATTAGAGTTTTCTTTATATATTTTGGAGTTCTTTCTTTGGGAGCATAGATATTTATCATCTTGTTCAATGGTCCCTTTAATCACGAGCTAATGTTCATCTTTATCTATTATGCTGGTTTTTCCTTTAGAGTTTATTTATCAGACATTAGTACTGCCACTCCTGTTCATTTTTTACTGCAATTAGCATGGTATATTTCTTTCCATCCTTTGACGTTTAATCTGCTTTTGTTACTGTGTATTAGATATGTCTCTTGCAGACAGCATTTTGAAGGATCTTGTTTTCTTATCCATTTTGCCACCCTCTGTCTCTTAACTGGTGCATTTATTCCATTTACATTCAGTGTAATTATCAATAGGTATGGATTAATTGCTGCCATTATGTTTGTTTTCTTGTGTTGTTGCTGCTTTCTTTGTTCTGTGTATGGCAGTTTGTATTGGTTCTTGTCTGGATTTTGGTGTTTTATAGAGTGTGTTTTTAGCTTGACTATATGGCAGCAGTTGCTGTTTTTTCTTGGGTAATATAGGGAGAGAAAGAGTCCCCCAAATGTAAAA
>NW_006408633.1:97032-104527 GCF_000296735.1 Chrysochloris asiatica
AATAGTTCAAGGCTGGCTCTTGAGCTGAGAGTATCTGAACGCATGTGTGGCAGAGGAAGCCACCATTGGGGAGGGTCCTCTCCCTCTGGCAGCCCCTCTAATTACCAGAATGGAGGTGCACAAACAGTGGGTAGCCAATGAACTTATACAAAAAAGAAAATCAGAACAAAGCAAAACCGACTAAGTGTATTGTCCACCTTTGCTCCGAGGTTCTCGCGGTGTTATTCCCTGGTAGATGTGCTCCTATTCCTGGTCTTGCCATTTGGTCTTGCCCAACTTGTCCGCTCAGGGCTGCCGAGCTCTGCAGATTCAAAAGTATGCAATTTCCCACTTTCACCACAAGTTCCACTAGCTAAAAGTCTTCAAAGCCTACAATATTCCTAGATATGTGGTCTAGAATTCCAGAGCTCCATCCTGAACCTCCCTCGCCTGGTAATCTATGGTATTGCTTACAGCAAACTTCACTGCACCTGTACCCTATCCACCATCAAGTCCTGTGTCCTAGAATATTTTATTTTTTCTTTACATGCTCCCCATTGATATTTTCTGTTCATCTCTTCGACTTCCTTATTTATCCTATTCAACTTCACTTCACTCAAGAGCAAATTTCATAGTTTTTTATGACAAGTGTTTTGGTCTTTTCTTTCTATCCTCTTTGTAATAACCTTTTGTTTTCTTTCTGTATGATGCTCTATATTTAATTCTAAGGTTTTGAGTTGTTGGTGTGTAACTATCAAATCTGTTTTTGAGATAGTATCTAAATTCAGGTGAGCTATAATCAAGGTTATATTTTGGCTTTTGTGGAATTGTGGCACTGATAAGTAATTTTTGTCAGCTTCAGCCTGAGCTTGTATATGAGTGATTGATGGAATTCAGCAGTCTACTTGGCCATGTTTTGTCCTGTGACACTGAGATTTTCCACCAGTCCATCCTATCAATGTAATCATGTTTTCTGTTGTTTGTAAAAATACTTGCAGTGAATACATTGTTATTCTTGCAACATTCTATCATGCTATCTCCAGCATCATTTTTTATAACAAAGGCCATCTTTTATAATAAATAATCCTTCCTCTTTGATTTCAACCTACATATTCTAAAATCCAGTAATTATCATTGTATCTTGCTTTCATATTTGATCAATTTCAGACTGAAAAGTTAATCAGATTCTTAAATTGCATCATCACTGAGTTTAAAATTATATAATAATGGTATTCATTGGTCTTACTTATTGTTGTTGTTGTTAAGTATCATTCAGTACTGATTCATAGTGAACTTATGCACAGCAGAACGAAAAACTGCCTGATTCTGGGCCAACCTCACTATCGTTACCACGCTTGAGCCCATTGATGCTGCCATTTTGCCAATCAATATTGCTGGGGGTCTTCCTCTTTTTCTCTGACACTCTACCTTACCAAATATGATATCCTTCTCCAGTGACTGGTCCTTCCTGACAATATGTCCAAAGTATGAGAGATGAAGTTTGGCCATCCTGGTCTTCAAGGAGCACTCTGGCTGCACACAGATTTGTTGGTTCTTTTGGCATCCCATGGCACTAATGCCATGCTTTCCTTCATATAGCCCAGCTTCTTGGATTATTTGCTCAGCATACAGGTTGAATAAGTATGGTAAAAGAATAGCACACTGTCACAAACCTTTCTTAATTTTAAACTATTCAGTGTTCCCATATTCTGTTCGAATAATTGCATCTTGATCCAGGTACAGATTTCTTAGGAGCGCAATTAAGTATTTAGGAATACTTATCCTTCTCAATGTTGTCTATAACTTGTCATGATCCGCACATTCAAAAGCCTTTGCATAGTCAATAAAGCCTAGGTAAACATCTTTCTGATATTCTCTGCTTTCAGCCAAAATCCATTGGACATCAGCAATGATATCCTTCATTCCACAGCCTCTTCTGTATCTGGCTTGAACTTCTGAAAGTTCTCTGCCAATGCATGCTTGTAGCCATTTCTGTATTACTTTTAGTTAAACTTTACTCCCATGGGATATTGAAGATATCATCTGATGATTTCCACATTCCATTGAGTCACCTCTCTTTAGAATGGGCACAAATATGGATCTCTTCCAATCAATCAGCCAGATAGTTGTCTTTCAAATTTCTTGGCAAAGATGAGTGAGTGCCTCCTGTGCCACCTCGTTTTCTTGAAAAATTCCAATTTTTATTCCATTAGTTCCTGGTGCCTTGTTCCTTGCCAATTCCTTCAATGCACCTTGGACTTCTTCCTTCAGTATCATTGGCTCTTGATCATATGCTACCTCTTGAAATGTCATTCCTCTTCAATTTTATATTCCTGGTATAGTAATATGATTTACAGTTTCAAAATGATTAATGTCAGTCCATTTCAGTTTATTAATGCTTAGGATTTCAATCTATGCATTCTATATAATTCTTGACACCTTTCAATTTCCTTCGATTCATACTTCTTACATTCTGTGTTCTGATCCTTAATGGATATTTAAAGCTATTTCTTCCCATTTTGAGTTGTGCCCTATCAGAAAATTAAGGTCCTTAAAACTTTGTTCTGTAATGGTCAACTTTTCTTTGAGGAGTCATCAGTTTCTTGGTCGTATTTTGAGTGTTCCACAACCTGATAATTTCATCCTCCAGCTCTATCTCTGACAATATTTTGCTGCTATTCAAAATATGTTCAACTTGTGTCACAAACTCTGACAATGTTGTTATTCATAAGGTTTTCAGTCACAAAATTTCAGTAACAGTCCACCCCTCCTACTTCCTATCAGTCTTACTCTGGAAACTTCCTGAAACCTATTCAGGAATTTGTTTCCATTTAAAATACCATTAGCATGGCTTCAAACATCACAGCAACATGCAATCCATAATAGTATAGAACAAATAATCTGAGACACTGACAGATGAGTGGTTCCAAAGCATATTGAATATGCTATAGACTTCTAGTAATACAAAATAATTTGTCTCAGAAAAAAAATATAGCCAAAATGTTCCTTAGAAAGGCAGGATGTTAATATTTTATCTCAGATAATTTAGACAACTCACAGAAACCCTGTATACAACAAAATGAAATAATGTCCCCTTGAACTATCCTCATAATTGCTGTTATGTTTTGTTGCATTATACATAGTTTCAATCACTGTGGCAATCCATCCCCTGAAGTTCTTCCTTTTGTCACTGGTCTTTAGTTTAGTAAAAATGATGCCCTTTTGCAGAGACTAGTAACATTCTGAAATATATCTAAATCATGTGTGATAAAGTTTTAACACCCTTTCATTCAAGGGGCATTCTAGCTTTCTTTCTGAAAGTTCATGCTGTAATTACTATTCTTTTCTACACAAATATAATATAGCAATTCTTATTCAGTATTCCTTATTTAGGTCCAGCTTTTGTATGTAGTTTTGGCATCTGAAAATTCGATATGTAAGTTGCACTGCTTTGCTCAAGGTGAGATAATAGTTGTTGTTATTGTTTTTTCCAACACATTACACTAGTGAGGTATTTTAAACAGATTTTTTCCAATGCAATGTATCATTTCATTTCTTGACTACGGCTTTCTTTGTGTTTTGGCACTGGTTTTGTTTCCAATGAAAATGAAATACTTGACAAAATTAAACTTTTATTTATATATCAATATGTTGCTTATTGATGCATCATATGATGAGGTATGACCCATACTGAAGGCTGAAGTCCTCGATAGTTGTCACAAAGTGCTTCAAGTCTTCTTCACTTTCAGTGATCAAGATTGCATCAACTATATTTCTCAAATTGTTTATAAGTCATCCTCCAATCCTTATGCTACATATGGTTTAGTTTTTCAGATTATTTTTTCTGCATGCATAGTGACTTTGTATAGTGAAAGGACACAATACTGATGCATAAATTTCCTAATTTTAAACCATTTAATATTCTATTGTCCTGTTCAAATATCTGTCTCTGGGTCTATGTAGAGGTTTTCCACTAGCTCAATTGAGGATTCTGATATTCCCATTCTTTTAAATGTTATTCAATTTTTTTTAGTTTCTGTTTAATGTTTATGCATAGTCAAAAAATAACAGGTAAACACCTCTTTGATATCCTTTATCTTCAGCCAAAATCCATCTGTCATCAGCAATACCCTGATTCCACAATTTCATCTTAATCTGGCTTTAATAAAAGCACAGCATAAAGGAAACAAAAATTCTTACAGTAGGACCAATAATCAACAGCAGCTTAAATGGAGAAAAGATTTAATTTGTCAAGGATCTAATTTAACTTGGATCCATAATCATTGCCCATGTAATAAATAGTCAAGAAATTAATTGACATAATGTATTGTGCAAATCTGCTGAAAACTACATGGTTAACCATTGTCTGGTACTTATCACACATCATGGTTGAATGGATCATTAACTGCTTATATACTAATTCAAGTTAAAACTAATCAAATTAAAAACAAGTCCAGGAGATCAAACATATGACCTTGCTATGTTGTTGTTGTTGTTAACTGCCGTCGAGTCGGTTCCGACCCATAGCGACCCTGTACAGGGTTTCCGAAGGTGTTAATCTTTACGGGAGTAGATAGCCTCATCTTTCTCCCTCGGAGCGGCTGGTAGTTTCGAACTGCTATACCCACCTGAATTTAGATAAGATTTCAGAAAGAGATTGAATGTATTAAATACTAACAACTAGAAGATTTGTGGGATGACATCTAGAACATCATACAGGAAGAAAGCAAAGGTTATTAAAAATTCAAGAATGAAAGATGAGACTAAAGTGGATTCAGAAGAGACTCTGGAAATTGCTCTTGAGCATTCAGAAGCTAATATGAATGGAAGGAAAGAGCTGAACAAATTTTTTTTTAAAAAAAGAAAATTTGAAAGAGAAAAAAAAAGTATTATAATGAAATGATAAAATGCATTGAATTAAAAGTCAAAAGATAAGAACACACTCAATATTGCTTAAGCAGAAAGAGCTGAAAAACAAATTCAAGCGTACACTTACATTATTGAAGGTCTCCATGGATAAAGTATTGAGTAATGCAGACAGCATCTAAAGAAGATGGAAGCAATACCCAGAGACACTGTACCAAAAAAATGGTTTATATTCCACAATTTCTAGAGGTAGCATATGATAAAGAACCAATGGTACTGAAGGAAGATGTCCAAAGTACAATGAAGGCATTGTTGAATACCAATATTTCCAGGAATTGACAGAATACAAATTGAACTTTTTTTTTTTTTTTAATTTGATGCAGCACTGGAGGCTCTCACTCTTCTGTGCCAAGAAATCTGAAATGGAGCTATCTGGCCAGCTGACTGGAAGAGATTCAAATGTGTGCCTGTTCCAAAGAAAGGTGACCTAACAGCGCAACAACCATAGAACATCATAATTAAAATGCAAGTACATATGTGCTGGAGATAATTTTTAAATGGTTGCAGCAGTACATTGATAGGGACATACCAGAAATTCAAATCAAATTGAGAACAGCAAGTGTTATGAAGGATATCATTGCTGATGTCAGATGTATCTTGCAGAAAAGCAGAGAATACCAGTAAGACGTCTGTTTGTACTTTATTGACAATGCAAAGGTTTTTGACTGTGTTGAGGATGGAAATTTATGGATAACATTGCAAAAAAGTAGTTTTTCCAGAATAGTTAATTGTGCTCATGAGGTATCTGAACGTAGATCAAGAAGCAGTCATTTGAACAGTAAAAGGGGATAGTGAATGGTCTAAAATAAGGGAAGCTATGCAATTGAGTTGTATTCTTGCACCATATTATTCAAACTGTATGCTGAACCAATAAATTGTGGGAAGTCTTCTTAACAACTTGAAGTATGCAGATGATGCAACCGTGTTTGCTGTAAGAGGACTTAAACTACTTACTGATTAAGATAAAAAACTACAAACTTCCTTACCACTGACCAAATAAATAATATCATGATAAATTGAGAAAATATATAAGCTACCAAGACTTTGTTTTGCTTTGATCCACAATCTACACTCACGGGAACATCAGTCAAGAAATCAAATGATTCATTGCATTAGGCAAACATGCTTCAGAAGACTGCTTTAAAATATCAAAGAGCCAAGATACTAGTTTGAGAAGTAATGTGTACCTAACCCAAACCTTGGCATTTTTAAAGGCTGTATATTTGTATGAAAGTTGGCAAGTGATTAAAGAATACCTCAGAAGAATTAAGACATACTAACTGCGGCAGAATTCTGCAAAACCAATGATTTGTTCATTTCAAATGCCTTCTTTAAACAGCATAACAGATGACTATACATATGGATCTCAACAGATGGAATACATAGAAATCAAATTGACTATATCTGTGGAAAGAGACAATGGAAAAGCTCCACGTCATCAGTGAAAACAAGGCCAGGGTCAGACTGTGGAACAAACCACCAATTACTTGTATGCAAATTCAAATTGAAGCTGAAAAAAATTAAAACAAGTTCACAAGAGTCAAAATATGGCAAAAAAATTAAAAGAAGCCCACAAGAGCCAAAATATATCCCACATGAATTTAGAGATCATCTGAAGAACAGATTTGATACATTAAGCACTAAAGACCGAAGACCAGAGGAGCTGTGGGATGATATAAAAATATCATACATGAAGAAAGCAAAAAGACATTTAGACGACAAGAAAGAAGGAAAAAATCAAAATGGATGTCAGAAGAGACTCTGAAACTTGCTCTCCAGCATTGATATTCTAAAGCAAATGGAAGAAATGAGGCGGTCCAAGAGCTGAACAGAAAATTTCAAAGCTCAGCTCTAGAAGATAAGGCCAAATATAATAAAATGTGCAAAGATTTGGAATCAGAAAACCAAAAAGGAAGAACACCGTCAGCATTTCTCAAGCTGGGGGAACTGAAGAAAAAATTCAAGCCTCAACTTTCCTTATTGAAAGATTCTCTGGGCAAATAATTGAATGATGTAGAAAGCATCAAGAGAAGATGGAAGGAATATATAGTCACTGTACCAAAAGGAAATGGTTAATGCTTAACCATTTCAAGAGGTAACATATGATCAAGAGTCAATGATACTCAGGGAGGAAGTCCAAGGTGAGTTGAAGGAATTGGAAAAGAACAAGGCACCAGGAATAGATGAATAAAAATTGAAAATTTTGAAGAAAGTGAGGCAGAACAGGAGGCACTCACTCATCTCTGCCAAGAAATTTGGAAGACAACTATATGGCTGACTGATTGGAAGAGATCTATATCTGTGCCCATTCCAAAGAGAGGTGACCCAACGAAATGTGGAAATCATTGGACAATCTCTTTGATATCTCAAGCAAGTAAAGTTTTACTAAAGGTAATATAGAAACGGATGCAAGCATACACTGACAGAGAACTTCCAGACATTCAAGTCAGATACAAAAGAGGTCGTGATACAAGGGATATCATTGCTGATTTCTGATGGATCTTGGCTAAAAGAAGAGAACAGAAAGATGTTTACCTGTGCTTTATTGACTACAAAAAGGCTTTCAATTGTGTGGATCATGACAAGCTAT
>NW_006408633.1:105429-126658 GCF_000296735.1 Chrysochloris asiatica
GGTAGTGAGGTTGGCCCAGGAACGTACATTATTTCGTTCTACTGTGCATGGGGTCACTATGAGTAGGTGCTGACTCGATGGCACCTAACAACAACAACAATTGTTGCATTGGATAAGAATGTTAACTAGCAGAAGAACAACAAATCTATGTTGGGGGAAGTACAAACAGAATACTCTTCTCCTCAGAACCTATGATGGTACGACATTGTCTCTAATACTTCAGACAAGTTATTAAGAGGTAAAAATCATTGGAGAAGGACATCATCTTTGTAAAGTAGAAGGCCAGTGATAAAAAGCAAGGCCACCAATGAGATTAATTGAAACAGTGAAAGCAACAATGTTTTCAAATGTAACAAAAATTGTGAGGATCATACTGAACTGTACAGTGTTTTGGTATATTATTCATATGGTTGCTATTTGTTGGAGCCAATGGTACCTAATTACAGCAACATCATCCACCAATATTTTCCACTTCTACCATTTCAGCACTGGACTCAGAACCATAAGGTTGAAAGTTCAAACCCACCAGATGCTCCTTAGAAAAGCAATACAGGTTTTCTATGAATTATCTGAAGAACAAATTTGATATATTAAACATTAAGACTGAAGACCAGAAGAGTTGTGGGATGACATCAAGAACATCATACAGGAAGTAAGCAAAAATTCACTAAGAAGACAAGAAAGAAGGAAAAATTCAAAATGGATGTCAGAAGAGACAATGAAACTTGCTCTCTAGCATAGAGATGCTAAAGAAAATGGAAGAAATAAGGGGGTACAAGAGCTGAACAGAAAATTTCAAAGGTCAGCTCGAATAAACAAAGTCCAATATTACAATGAAATGTGCAAAGATCTGGAGTCAGAAAACCAAAAAAGAAGACCACACTCAGCATTTCTCAAGCTGGGGGAACGGAAGTAAAAAAAAAACAAGCCTCAACGTTCATTATTGAAAGATTCTCTGGGCAAATTATTGAATTATACAGAAAGCATCAAGCGAAGATGGAATGAATACACAGAGTCACTGTACCAAAAGGAAATGGTTAATGTTCAACCATTTCAAGAGGTAGCATAGGATCAAGAGCCAATGATACTGAAGAAGGAAATCCAAGGTGTATTGAAGGAGTTGGCAAAGAACAAGGCACTAGGAATTGATAGAATAAAAATTGAAATAATTCAAGAAAGTGAGGTGCTACAGGAGGCACTCATTCATCTATGCCAAGAAATTTGGAAGATAACTATCAAGCAACTGATTGGAAGAGGTCCATAATTGTGCCAAGCCTAAAGAGAGGTGACCCAACAGAATACAGAAATCATTTGACAATCTCTTTGATATCCCATGCCAATAAAGATTTACTAAAGATAATACAGAAATTGCTGCAAGCAAACATTGACAGAGAACTTTCAGAGGTTCAAGCCAGATTCAGAAGAGGCCATGGAACCAGGGATATCACTGCTGATGTTGACTGGATCTTGGCTGAAAGCAGAGAATATCAGAAATATATTTATTTGTGCTTTATTGACTATGTAAAGGCTTTCAATTATGTGGATCATGACAAGCTATGGACAACGTTGTGAAATGTGAGTATTCTGGAACATTTAATTGTGCTCATGCAGAATCTGTACTTGGACCAAGAGGCAATTATTCGAACAGAACATGGGAATATTTAATGCTTTAAACTTAAGAAAGGTGTGTGACAGGGTTGTATTCTTTCACCATACTTATTCTACCTGTATGCTGAGCAAATAATCAGAGAAGCTGGGTTCTATGAAGGAAAACATGGCCTCAGGATTGGAGGAACACTCATTAACAACCTGTGATATGCAGATGATACAATCTTTCTTGTTGAAAGTGAAGAAGACTTAAAATATTTACTGATGAAGATCAAAGAGCACAGCCTTCGGTATGAATGGCATCTCAATGTAAAGAAAACAAAAAATCCTCACCACTGGACCCATAAACACATTCTTATTAATGGAGAAAAGACTGAAGTTGTCAAAGACTTCATTCTTCTTGAATTAACTATCAACACTCATGGAAGCAGCAGTCAAAAATCAAACGATCTATTGCATTAGACAAATCTTCTGTACCATTTCTTTGTAAAGTTTTGAAGAGTAAAGATGTCAGCTTGAGGACTAAGAGTCAACTGACCCAAGCCATGATATTTTCAGTAACCTCATATGCATGCAAAATCTGGACAGTTAATAAGGAAAACCATAGGAGAATTGATGTTTTTGAGTTATTATGTTGGAAGAGAATATTGAAAGTGTCATGGGCTACCAGAAGAACCAACAGATCTTTGTTGGAAGAAGTGTAGCCAGAGTGCTCCTTGGATGCCAGGGTGGCCAAACTTCATCTCTCATATTTTGGACATTTTTTAAGGAGGGACCAATTTTTGGAGAAGGATATCATGTTTGGTAAGGTGGAGAGTCAGAGAAAAAGAGGAATACCCCCAGGGAGATGGATTGGCAAAGTGACAACATCAATGGGCTCAAGTGTGGCAACAATTCTGAAGTTGGCCCAGGATCAGGCAGTGTTCTGTTCTTTTTGCATATGGTCGCTAAGAATTGGTACCCACTCAATAGTACCTAACAACAACAAATAAATCAAAACCAACTTGACAACATTTAACAAAAACAACAATAACATGTCTTTTGAAGTTGCTACCCTAGTTACAATATATATTACTACCTGATGAGGACTTCTAGAACTATAAATATCTGAAGTATTGTGCCTTATCCCTCTAATCCTATTACTAGAGTCTTATTGGGGCATAGAAGTCCCACATAGTTTTACTAAAATCCACACTACCTCAAGTATATTTTGTCTTGATTTCACATGTATTGTCTTGATTTCACATGCTGTACATTACTTAAACACATGATATCAACCAAAAATTCAAAGCAAGAAAATCCTATAATTTTACTCAAATAATACATATATTGCATGTGTTTTGCAAACCATGCAACCCAGTTATGTTTTATGTGCCTTATATGTGTTTTGTGCATGTGTACATCATTAATATAAATATATTATTGTCAAAAAATATTGTAATTTGATTATGAAACAGTTAAAATGTTTCAAGCAATCATGTAACTTTGACTTGATTTTACCCAAAGTTACATGATACAGGTGAAATATGGGCAATGAATAAAAACGACTATAAAGAGTTGATGAATTTGAATTATAATATTGGTGAGTAGTACCTAATTTATCTATAGATTTCTAGAACATACAAAGAAACCAATGCTTGGAAAAAGTATTGCTAGAGTATTCCTTAGGAGTAAAAATAATGAGATTTTGTTTCATGTGCCTTGGGCATATTAGTTAATATTATGGATTTATTCCTCATGAAAGGCATTATTTATGTAAAGTAGAATGTCAAGAAAAAAGAAACAGATCCACAACAGGATAAATTGACTTAGTGGCTACAACAATGCATCAAAGTTAGCAACAATAGTGATGATGGCACAAGACCAAGCAGTGGTTTATTCTATTATATACATTGTCACTATGTATAAGAACCAACTCACTGGCACCTAACTGAAACCACAATGATAGATGTGTAATGTTATCTTATTGTAGTATTAATTTACAAGTCAGTCAAGACTAATGACAGAGTCCTGGTTTGGCACTGTGGGTTAATGTGTTATGCTGCAAAGTCAGTTTAAACTTCAAGATCAGCAATCCAAACTCATCAACTGTTGGGAGCAATTTGAGCTGAATTTCTCAGACTGGGGTTAGTTTAACTGAAGGACTTCAACCGAATAGTTGTGGTCCAGAATTGGGCTGCTCCCAGGTCAAGCTGCTCCTTGAGGAACTTGCAGGGCTGGCTCAGGGGACAGGGAATTTGCAAGGTTTTTTTCTTTGTATGACCTTCAGTTCAAGTCTGCAAAATTTTCTAGCTGCCCTATCTCTGTCTCCTTAGCAACCACAAGTTACATTCTTTTGATAATGTCCTGTTTACTGCATGCCCAAATATCACCATATGTTTTGTACTTTTTTCCCTTCCCTAGCACCTCCTTTTGATATGTGCTTAAAATAAACATGCTGAATCTGATCTGAGTCACAGTATCTCCATCAGAGTGCTGTGTCCCACCTGGTTCCGACTTTTACTTTTGTGTCTTCCTTTTTTTCTAATCTCCTGTCATCCCTACACAGGTTTAATCTCTCTGTGTGGGTCATGGGGAATAGCCATTGCTGGACCTGACATCCAACCGCTCCTATACAGAGTTGCTATGGGTAGGAATCGACCTGATGACACTTAAAAACAACAAAAACAAATGATGCTGACTTTCCTTAAAGATTTGTATAAAGCTAGCAGCCTTGAATGCTATAGCAAATGGAAGAATTGAGGAGGTCCAAGAAGAGAACAGAAAATTTCAAAGATCAGCTTGAGAAGATAAAACCAAATACTATAATAAAATATACAAAGATTTGGAGCTAGAAAACCAAAAAGGAAGAACATGGTCAGCATTTCTCAAGCTGGGGGAACTGAAGAAAAAATTCAAGCCTCGACTTTCGTTATTGAAAACTTCTCTGGGCAAGTTATTGAATGATGCAGAATGCATCAAGAAAAGATGGAAGGAATAAACAGAGTCATTGTGCCAAAAGGAAATGGTTAATGTTCAACCATTTCAAGAGGTACCATATGATCAAGAGCCAATGATACTTAGGGAGGAAATCCAAAGTACATTGAAGGAATTGGCAAAGAACAAGGCACCAGGAATTGATGGAATAAAAATTGAAATCATTCAAGAAAGTGAGGCGGCATAGGAGGCACTCACTCATCTCTGCCAAGAAATTTGGAAGACAACTATCTGGCTGACTGATTCGAAGAGATCCACATTTGTGCCCATTCCAAAGAGAGATGACCCAACAGAATGCAGAAATCATCGGACAATCTCTTTGATATCTCAAGCGAGTAAAGTTTTGCTAAAGGCAATACAGAAACGGCTGCAATCATACATTGACAGAGAACTTCCAGAGGTTCAAGCTGGATTCAGAAGAGGCCGTGGAACAAGAGATAACATTGCTGATGATCGATGGATCTTGGCTCAAAGCAGAGAATATCAGAAAGTTGTTTACCTATGCTTTATTGACTATGCAAAGTCTTTCGATTGTGTGGATCATGACAAGCTTTGGACAACATTGAGAAGTATGAGTATTGCAAAATACTTAATTGTACTTCTGATGAATCTATACCTGGACCAAGAAGCAGTTATTCAAACAGAGCATGGGAACACTGAATGTTTTAAAATTTGGAAAGGTGTGCAAAAAGGTTGTGTTCTTTTACCATACTTACTCAACCTGTATGCTGAGCAAATAATAAGAGAAGCTGGGTTCTATGAAGAAAAATGTGGCATCAGGATTGGAGGAAGACTCGTTAACAACTTGCTTGCTGAAAGTGAAGAGGACTTGAAACATTTACTGATGAATATCAAAGAGCACAGCCTTCGGTATGGATTGCAGCTCAGTGTCAAGAAATTAAAAATCCTCCTCACTGGACCAAAAAACAACATTCTTATGTACAGAGTAAAGGTTGAAGTTGTCAAGGACTTCATTCTTCTTGAATCAACTATCAACATTCATGGAAGTAGCAGTCAAGAGATCAGACTACATATTGCATTGGGCAAGTCTGCTACACAAGAACTTTTTAAAGTGTTGAAGAGCAAAGAAGTCACCTTGAGGACTAAGGTGCGCCTGACCCAAGCCATGGTATTTTCAATAACCTCATATACATGCGAAAGCTGGACAGTGAGTAAGGAACATCGTAGAAGATTTGTTGCCTTTGAATTGTAGTGTTGGAGGAGAATACTAAAAGTGCCATGCACTGCCAAAAGAACCAATAGATCTGTTTTGGAAGAAGTGCAGCCAGAGTGCTCCTGGGAGGCCAAGATGGCTAAACTTCATCTCTCATACTTTGAACATATTGTCAGGAGGGAACAGTCACTGGAGAAGGATGTCATGCTTGGTAAGATGGAACCCCAACGAGATGGATCGGCCAGGTGGTATCATTGATGGTGTCAAGTGTGGCAGTGGTAGTAAGGTTGGCCCAAGATTGGACATGGTTTCGTTCTGCTGTGCATGGGGTTGCTATGAGTCGGTTCTGACTTGATGGCACCTGACAACAACAACAGCCTTGAAAACCCTATGTGGTAATTCTGCTCTTTTTTGCTTCATAACCATACTAAGGGAGAAGGAATTGACTTGATGGCCCTGGATAGCTGTTTGTTTGTTTGTTTTTTCCTAACCTGGTATCCATAACCATCTTTCATTGGTAATGTGTTCAAATCTTTTTCTCAGCATTTCAAATATGATTGCTTATTTCTTAATATGGAATATTTAATAAAATTCTTACATATTCTGAATTTTGTTGTTGTTGTTGTTAAGTGCCAAGTTGGTTCTGACTCATAGTGATGCTGTATAGGGTTTCCACAGAGTGACTGTTGAGCATGAACTACCAGACTTGTTGTTCAAACTGACCTTGTCGTCCAGGGATTTTCCTACAGTGACACACCAGGACTCCATGTTCTGGATAGGACTGTTATTTCAACTGTTTTTCAAATGTGTGTCTCAACACTTTGCAAGTCTTTAAAATAAATCAATAATATATTATTGAGACCAGATGGTATTAATTTTTATTAAGTAAAATTTGTCAATTTTTGTTAAGATATCTTTGCCTATTTCAGCATCGCAAATATCTCCTTCTCCTCCCCCTTCTTAATTTTTAGATTTTATATTCAGGTATATGATCTTATTTATTATTGTTATTATTCTTATTCTTATTATTTTCATGATTATATAGGATACATGTTATATTTTAATGTGAATGTATAAATGTGCCAGAATCATTTATAGAAAGTATATCCATTTTTATGGAGTTGCATGTGAGCATTCCTTTTGAAAATTAATTGGAAAAATATGCAGTTTCTATTATGTGCTGTTGCCCTATATCTATATTTATACTGATCTTATACTTACTTGATTATTGCAGGTTTATGTTGTTTTTAAGTGTCATACAATCTATTCTGATATAGCAACTCTGTTTCAGGTTTATAGAAAATCTTAAATTTAAAACATCCAGAACTTCCAATTTTGTGTTTTATTTGTTTGATTGTTTTGGCTATTTTTTTGTATTGTTCTTAAAACTTGAAGTTATATTGTCAATTTCTAAAAATATATTCTAGATTTTTTAGTGTGTTGAAGTTGATTGGTGCCATTCAAGGAAAATAAGGCAATGAGATCATGTTATCATACACCCATATATATTACTTCATCCTTCGCATTGACAGCTTACATGCAAGGAATGCCGCCCTACAGCCGAAAGTCCATCAGAGATAAATTGCACAGGAGATTAAAATAAGAGCCAAGAAGCCCCCAGAAGAGATTAGTGGAAAACGTGAGATTTACATATAGAGTAAAGTAGGGAGTCACTAGATCAGAGAAATCAGAAAGGCAACAGCAGCATTGATTTCTTATATTTTGGTTTCCTGTTTTTTTAATACTCTATTAGATTTTTATTACTTAAATATACACAGCAGAATATTTACCAATTCCACAAATTTTGTTTGTACCACTCAGTAACATTGATTACATTCTTTGTGTTGTGCAATCATTCTTACCCTCATTATATGAGTTTTTCATCCTCCATTAACATAAATTTAAACCCCATGAGGTTTCAATCTAATCTTTCCAGATGTTGTTTTTGTTGTTAGGTGCCATCCACTTAGCTGCAACTCATAGTGACCCTATACATAACAGAACAAAACACTTCCTAATGCCATCCTCATAATTGTTATTATGATTAAGCCCATTGTTACTGCCACTTCTGTCAGTCTATCTGTTTGGATGTTTTCATCCAATCATGTTATCAGTTTGTTGAAACATTTCAATTTGTATTCTGTCAAATCCTGGACCCCTGTGCTTTGCCATTGCTTTCAGCGAAGCTTGTATTTCTTTCATTGATACCATAGAATCATTGGTGCCTCTAGAAATGATTGAAGAGCCAACAATTATTTTTGGCACACTGTGTAGTCTTTCTGCATTCTTTTTATGCTTTCTTCATCCTTCAACATTTTGCTTTGGGATCTCCATAATGCAACTCGAAACTTGATTTTTCTCTTCTTTGGCTTTGCAAACACTGAGTGTGTTCTTCCCTTTTGGTTTTCTAACTTTGTACATTTTATTATAATATTTTTATTTGCCTTCTCAAGCTACTCTTTGACATTTTGATTCAGGTCTTTACTTCATTATTTCTCCCAGTCTCTTTAGGTGCCTTATGTTGGAGAATCACTTTCAGACTCTCTTCTTGAATGCACTTTGGTCTTTTCATTCTTTCCTGTCTTTTTAATGATATTTTGCTTTCTTCAACAATGATGTTCTTCATGTCATAATGGTCTTTGGACATTAGTAATGCAGTCCTGTTCTTGAGATGTCTCTAAATTCTGATAAATATTTTACAGTAGAATTGTGGCTCCAATTTTTTTTTTTCTTTTTCTTTAGCTACAACATGTAATTTCTTATCAGCAATTAATAGTCTGCTCCATATTTGGCACCCAGCCATGTTTTGAATGATGTTATTATATTTTATCATAATCTCTTCCTATAGATGTTGTCAATTTGATTCCTATGTATTTAATCTACAGATGACGTCCATATATATAATCATCTCTTATGTTGTTTAAAAAAGGTTTTTGTAATGAATAAGTCATTGTTCTTGCAAAATGTTATCACATGATCTCAAGTTTAATTTCTATCACTAAAACCATATTTTCCAACTCAGGATTCTTTCTCTTTGTTTCCAAATTTTACATTCAAATCATTAATAATTATCAATGCATTTTGATTGTGTTTGATGCATTTCAGGCAGAAAAAGTTGATAGCATTAATTTCTTCATCACCCATGTTAGTGGTTAGTGTGTAAATTTGAATATTAGCGGTATTAACTGATGTTCCTAAAAGGCAAAGAGATATTATCCTAGCTGAAATACAGACAGCACTGTACTTTAGGATAGACCTTGAAATTTTATTTTTGACAATGGGTATGACACCATTCTTCAATTTGATGTTTCCAGAATAGTAAGCCATATGGTTGATTGAGTTAAAATGACCAATATCAGTCTATTTTTACTTAGTAGTCCCTGGGCTTTCCATCTTTATGTGTTCCATTTAGTTTTGACAACTTCCAATTTTCCTAGATTCATCCTCTGTACATTCTCTTTTCCAGTATTAATGGACATTTGCAGCTGTTTCTTATGATTTTAAGTTGTGTCACATCAGTAAATGAAGTGATTTTTCTTATTCAAGTCATTAAGATCATCTCTAGTTAAAAATGGCAGCTTATTACCAGTCATATATTGAGTGCCTTCTGGCAACACATGAGACACTGTTCCACTGCTATTCATAAGTTTTCAATGGTTAACAATTCAGAAGCAGCCAGCATCTCCTTATTTTTAGTTTTTCTTGGTGTTTTTGTTTTGTTTTGTTTTTTGCTGTGGAGTCAATTCCCATTCAGTGCAACACTAAACAGCAATTTTAGACTGTAACATTCTTGATGGCATCAGAAAGCCTCATCTTTCTTCTGTGAGACAGGTAGTTTAAAACTACTGACCATGTGATTAGCAGCCTGACTCATAATCCACAATTCTACCAAAGCTTCTTAGTCTGTAAGTTCTGCTGAAACCTGTCCATCATGAGTGGCTCTGCTGATATTAAAATACTAATGGCACAGCAATACATGAGCCACTACAGTACAACAGATTGATAGATGAGTGGTAAACCTAATATAATATGTAATATGTTTTTTTTTATTATTATTATTTCTTGATTACTGCTTCCACGAATGTTGATTATGGGTCCAAATAAAATGAAGTCTTTGACATGATGTTATTTATCAGTCAAGTTGTAGGGATTTTTTATTTTCTTTATAATGAAGTGCAATCCATATTGGATATTGTAGTTTTTATCATAATCATTAGGTACTTGAAACCACTTCCAGCAAGCATGGTTGTATAAACTGCATATCACAAGTTGTTAATGAGTCTGCCTCCAATCCTTACACCACATTATTGTTCATATATTCCAGTTCCTTGGATTATTTACTCAGCAAACAGATTGAATATGTATGGTAAAAGGACAAAAAGTTGGCACACACCTTTCCTTATTTTAAATCTTTTTATGCTAAAACAATTGTCTATATACAAGTTCCTGAGTGCAATTAAGTGTTCTCTGATTCTCATTGTTCACAATGTTTTCTGAAATTTGTTTGAATCTACACAGTTGAAGCCTTTGCATATCAATAAAGTACAAGTAAAATTATCTCTAGTATTCTCTGCTGTCAGCCAAAGCCCATTTGATGTGGGCAGTTGTATCCTTAAATTCATGTCCTCTTGAGAGAATCTGGCTTGAATTTCTAACAGCTAGTTGTTCATCTACTGCTCTAATCTTCTTTTTGAATTTTGTCTTCAGCAAAATTTTACTTGCATGTGATATTAATGATGTTATTAGAATATTTCTGCATTTTTTGGGATCCAAAACGTTTGGAATTGGCAAAATATATTTCTTGTCATATCAGTTATTATGATAACTTCCAAATTATTATTTTTTTTAAAGGGCTTATTCCTTTGGCATTATGTGGTGCTATGGGTTAATTTGCCAGACTAAAAAGCCATTTGAACTGCCAGGTCATCCGTTCAAGTTCACCAGCTGCTCCTCAGAAACCCTATACAGGGTTGTTATGGGTTGGAACAGAGTTGTGACAATTAACAACAACCATTGGAAATGTTTGAACACTGACCAGTTATTTTTGATACAGTGTTTTTGAGTTCTCCTTTCATCTTCTTCAATTTTTCCTAAAAGTATAAATATTTTCTACATAAAATCTTTCAATATTAAAATTAGAGGCTTGATTTTTTTTCTTTAGTTCTTTCAGCTTGAGAAATGAGGAACCTGCTTTTCCATTTTTGTTTTCTAATTCCAGGTCTTTGCTTATTTCATAATAGTACTTTTATTCATCTTCTTGAACTTTGAAATTTTCTTCTAAGCTCTTTTACTTTATCAGCTCTTAATCTCTGTAGTTTCTCTACATTCAGGAGCAAATTTCCAAGTCTTTTCTGACATATAATTTAATCTTATGTTTCTTTCCTGGTTTTTTTAAAATCACCTTTTGCTTTCTCCTTTATCAAGTTCTTGATGCTATCAGACAACTTCTGTCTAGTCTTCAGTCATTAGTGATCAGTGCATAAACTTTGTTCTTAAGATGGCCTTTAAATTCCATTGGGATATACTCATTGTCCTATTTGGGCTCTCTTTCTTATAAATAATAGATAAATTAATTGAGATTATTGAAACATTGTTGTTTGTTTTCAGGTGCCACTAAGTCAGATGTTGTGGATTCTATACACAACAGAATGCAACACTCTACAATCCTGAGCCATCTTCAGAATCTTTGTTAAACTTAAGCCCATTGCTGTTGCCACTGTGACATTCCATCTTGCTGGGAGTCTTCCTATTCCTACTAACCCTATGCTTTACCCAGAATGTTCTTCAGAGTCTGGTCCCTCTTTATAATATGCCCGAAGTCAGAGAAATGAAGTCTCCTCATCTTGGACTCCAAGAAGCATCCTGGCTGTAATTCTAAAGTACAGATTTGTTTGTTCTAGCAGTTCATGGAACTTGTAATATTCTGATCCAACACCATAACATCAATGGTGTTGCATATGCATCAATTTTTCTATGGACTTCCTTATTAATTTTCCAACATTCACATGAATATGAAGTTACTGAAGATATCATGACTTGAGTAAGCTGCAATTTAGTCCTCAGTCTAACATATTTGCTCTGGAGCATTTCAAAGAGGTGTTCTGCAACAGACTAAACTAATGCAAATGATCATTTAATTCCTTGCTTGCTGCTTCCATGCGTGTTGATAGTGTATCTAAGCAAAATAAAATATTGGAAAGATTCATTATTTTCTCCATTTATCACAATTATTTTTATTGGTCCAGTGGTGAGGATTATTGTTTTCTTTATATTGAGGTACAGCCAATACTGAAGGCTATGGTGTTTGATCATCATCAGTAAGTATTTGAAGCCCTCTTAACACTCAACAAACAAGGTTGCATCATTTGCATATCACAAGTTATTAATGAATCTTCCATGTTTTTCTTCAAATAATCTGCTTCTCAGATTTTTTGTTCAGTGTACAGATTGAAAAGAATGGTGAAAAAATACAACTCTGACACTACCTTTCCCGATTTTAACCCATTCAGTGTCCCCTAGTTCTGTTCGAGTTATTGCCTCTTGGTCTATGTATCCTTATGAACATAATTAAGTGTTTTGCGATAGTCTGCATCGTTGACCATACCTTGTCATGATCCACAGAGTTTAAAGTCTTTACTTGGTCAAGAAAGCACAAGTAAATATCTTTCTGTTATTCTCTGGTTTTAGGCAAGATCCATTAGATGTCACCAATTTACCCCTTGCTTCACATCCTCATCTGAATCCAGCTAAAACCTCTGTTAGTTTCCTGTCAATGTTATGTTGAAACCATTTTTTAATTATGTTGAGAAAAATTGTACTTGCATATGATATTGTCTGATAATCTACACATTCCATTGAGTCACCTATTCTTGGAATGGACACAAATAAGGCTTTCTTCCAAATAGTTGTCCAGGTAGCTGTCTTCCAAATTTTTTACATAGATGAATGAGTGCGTCTAATACTTAATTAATTTATTGAAAGGTATCAATGTGTAAGTCATCAATTACTGGAGCCTTGTTCTTTGCCAATTCCTTTAGTGCACTTGAGACTTCTTCCCTCAGTACCATTGGCTCTAAATCATATGCTATCTTTGAAATGGTTGAACATCAAACATGTTTTTTTTGGCGGGTGTTGTTAGGTGTCAACAAGTCATTAATGACTCGTAGCAACCTTATGCATAACAGACCAAAATACTACCCAATCTATTACCAACCTCACAGCCATGTGAGTCCTTTACTGCTGCCACTGTGCCAATCCGTCAAGTTTGGGGACTTCCTCTTTATCTCCAACTTTCCATTTTACTAAACATGAAACACTTCTGCAGGGGCTAGTACAATCTGATGTTATGTCTGAAGTATGAGAGAAGTCTGGCCATCCTGGCTTTCAGTGAACATTTTGGCTGTACTTCTTCCAAACAGCTGAGTTTATTATTTTGACAGTCACTGGTACATTTCATATTCTTTTCCAACACCACAGTACAAATGCATCAATTTTACAGTATTGCTTATTCATTATCCAACTTCCCTATGCCAATGAGGTTATTGAAAATACCACAGTTTGCATCAGCTATACCTTAGTCTTCATACTGACATGTTTCTCTTCAATATTTTAAAGAGGTCTATTCAGCAGCTTTGACTAATGCTTTATTTGAATTCTTGACTGCTGTTTCCATGAATGTTGATGATTCATTAGAGCAAAATGAATTTTTTGACAATGTCAATCTTTTCTCCATTTATATGAATGTTGTTTATTGGTCCTTTGTTGAGGATTTTCATTTTCTATATGTTGAGGTGCAATACATACCAATGATTGTGGTCTTTGATCTCCAGTAAGTATTTTAAGTACTCTTCACTTTCAGCAAGCAAGGTTGTATCATCTGCGTATCGCAGGTTGTTAATGAGTCTTTCTCCAATTCTGAGTTTTTTCTTCATATAATCCAGTTTCTCGGATTATGGGCTTTTCATACAAATGAATATGTAACCTGGAAAACATCTTTTTAATTTTAAAATATTCAGTATTCCCATTTTTTGTTTGAGCAATTACTTTCTGGTCTATGTACAGGTTAGTCATGAGCACAATTAAGTGTTCCAGAATACCCATTGTTCCCAGTGCTTTCCATAGCTTGTCATGATCTACACAATCAAAAGCATTTGCGTACACAATAAAGCACAGAAAAACATCGTTCTAATAATCTCTGCTTTCATCCAAGATCCATCTGATGTCAGTAATGATATCCCTCATTTCACATTGTTGTCTAAATCTGGTTCAAAACTCTGGAATTTCTCTTTCAATGTAGGGTTTCAATCATTTTTTAATTATCCTCAGCAAAAATTTGCTTGCAAGGGATATGATTTCCACTTTCTGTTAGGTCACCTCTCTTTGGAATGGGCAAAAATATGGATATCTTCCAGTCAGTTAACCAGGTAGCTGTCTTCCAAATTTGCTGTCATAAAGTGAGTGCCTCCATTGCTGTACCAGTTTGTTGAAATATTTCAGTTTGCATTCCATCAATTCCCAGAGTCTTGTTCTTTGCCAGTGTCTTTAATGCACTTGGATATTTTTCTTCATTATCTTTGGCTATTGATCATACAATAAAAAGCATTGGCATAGTAAATAAAGCATAAGTAAACATCTTTCTCATATTCTGTGTTTCCAGTTAAGAACCATCTGACATCAGAAATGATATACCTAGTTACATGTCCTCTACTGAATCTAACTCGAATGTCTGAAAGTTTTCTGTTGATGTACCATTGCAGCCATAACTTCAGTAAAATTTTATTTTCATGTGATATTAATGACATTACTAAATTCTATTGTGTAACCTCTCTTTGGAAAGGGCACAATTGTTGATCTGTTCCAATAGGTTGGCCAAGTAGCTGTCTTTCAATTTTTTTGGCATAGATGAGAGAATGCCTCTAGTACTTGATAAATTTGTTGAAAGATTTCAATTTATAGTCTGTCAGTTCCTGATGCCTTGTTTTATCCAAGCTTTCACCACAATTTAGACTTCTTCCTTTTGTACCATTGTTTTTTTGCTTTTTTTAAATTGTGAACTGAGTGATAGTTTACATGGAAGAACATCAGCTTTACACCATCATTCCATTGCAATAATTACAATCTCTTCCATTCATCATCATTCAACAGTATTTGCTTCCATTCCTTTTCTTATTTTCTTTTTTTGAAGGGGGAGGAGGGGTGAAGAAGATATGTACACAAAAACACTATGGAATATATAATAATTTTTAAAACCAAAGGGAAAATTGTAATAGTCTACCTCCTGGCCACCAGCACTCAGTCCTTCTCTTTCCATGAGTCTAGAATCCTCAGTTGCTCCCTCTCTCCATGTCCTCATCTCTGCCTCCATCTATGGTGTCACCGATTCTCTGGATAGGATCCCACATTCTGTTTGTGCTCTTCTCCCTTGATTGGACTAGGTCCTCTGTTTCTGGACTGTAAGATTCACTATTCCATCATATTTGTTACAAAACTACTACCTTTACAGTTGTGATAGTCACGATTAGTCATGACAATAATTATTCACTGTTGAAACATAAGCATCTTATCCCCATCTTTTTTCACCAGATCTGCCTAGATAAGATAAAATTATTCAGTGGGGACTCTATCTTGCCCCATACAATCTTAAACTAAACTCCCTCTTGAAACTTTGTAAGCCAGTATATCCGTGCCTTTGTTATCTCCTCACTTTATGTAGCCAATGTCTAAATTGCCTGTCTTATCTACCCTGTATACAGAGGGGATAGCCATGATGCTTGATGTGAATACTCCTTCCATCTCTGTTGGTATTGTGAGCTTTAACCTTCATAAATATAGGCCAAGTTCATCAAATTGCAGTAATTTGCCATCATTTCTTTTATCATTTTTTTTTCATCTTTCTCTAATTGAATTCTGATTATCAAGCTATCAAGGCTAGTTCAAATGGGTACTATCTGCAAGTTTGTATGTTCTTATGTGTATCCCCTCACTTCATATCAGCTGGATGCTTCACGCTCAGCTCTAGCTCTTTGTGGTTATATCCTTTTCTATGGGCTCAGGAGTACTCTGGTCTCACCACACTTTGGACAAACCAGCCCTTCCTCTTCTCTCTCTCTTATCCAGGTCAGTTGGAATCTATGGAACGTGGTTGAACTAAGCCCATTTCTTCATTGCTGCCTTTCCACCTCTGGCACTCACCAGTAGACCATTGTTGTCACCAGCAAACTTGCATTTCTGCTCATGTGTTCCATTTGAGTTTCAGTCTTGGAGGGGGGTTTGTCCAGAAGGGAATTGATTGATTGCCTTAATGGCTTCCCAATGAACCATTTGCTTATTTTTGTGGTAGCCAACCATACTGCCATTTTTGTTTTTGTTTTTTCCTGATGATTTCTCTTTTAAATGTACATTCTGTTGCTCTACCTGTTCCAAGCTGGTCTGTTTGTCCTTTCTAGTGAAGATGTCCCATATCAGAAGGTTCTGGATGAAGCTCAGGATTCCATATAAAGATCCTATATACTGCAAAGACTCCACAAGAGGCCTTTTTTCCTGGGCAAGTTCTAGAATCCCTTTAAGGTATTCTAATCATTTATAGGCTGAAGTTGGGATTAAAAGTTTTCTGTTATAATTTTTTCCCGACATTCCTTTCTATCCAACTCAAGTATCAATTTTACAAGAGTAAGCAAGGAAAACCAATATTCAGAAGACAGTCAAGCATCTTAGTATTATTTCTCCTCTTCAGACTATGCCTCAATCCCTGTAACACAGAACCATGTTGCTCTAAGGTTGAGCAATCATTACTATTTACCTCTGTCCCATTTAGCCCATGCAAACCTGTCTCAGTGTTCCCCTATCTACCTTGTTCTTCCACTCCTCCCCCTTCTAATGCTGCTATGAACATTGGTGTACATATATCTACTTGTATAATGACTCATATTTCTTCTGGATGTACACCAAGTAGAGGAATTGCTGAATAATAAGGTATTTCTAGTCCCAACTTTATGAGGAAGCACCATACTGTTTTTCAGAGTGGTTGGGTCATTTTGTATTCCCACCAGCAATGTAGGAGGGTCCCAGTTTCTCCACATCCTCACCAGCATTTAGTGTCCTCTGCATTTTTTAAGTTCGCTGTTTTTGCTGGTGTGAGATGATATATCATTGTTGTTTTGATTTGCATCTTTCTAATGGCTAATGATCTTAAATATTTCTTCATATGTTTCTTGGCTGTCTTAATATCTTCATCGGTGAAGTGTCTGTTCATGTCCTGTGACCATTTTATAATTGTATTATTTTTCTTTTTCTTGTAGAGGTGCTGTAGTTTCCTATAGATCTTAGAAATTAACCCCTTGTCTTATATGTCATTGCAAAATATTTTTTCCCATTCTGTGGGATCCTTTTTACTCTTTTTTTTAAAACTTTTGATGCACATAACTTTCTAATTTGTAGAATGTCCCAATCATCTATTTTATCTTCTTTTGTTTGTGTAACTTTAAAAATGTTTAGTAGCCTGTGTGTGTGCCCTATATTGCTGTTGTTAAGTGCCATCATGTTGGTACTGACTCATAGCAACCCTATGCACATCAGAACGAAACACTGTTCAGTTCTGGATTAACCTCACAATTGTTGCCATGCTTGAGCACATTTATGCTGCCACTTTGCCAATCCATCTCATTAGGAGGCTTCCTCTTTTTTTCTGACACTCCACCTTATGTAACAGAATATCCCTCTCCAGTGACAGTTCTATTCTGACAATATGTTCGAAGTATGAGAGAGGAAGTCTGGGATTCTTGGCCTCTAAGGAACACTCTGGCTGCACTTCTTCCAACACAGATCTCGTCATTATTTTGGCAGCCTGTGGTACTTTCAATATTCTTCTCCAACACCATAATTCAAATGCATCAATTCGTATATGGTCTTCATTATTCACTGTCCAATTTTTGCATGCATAGGAGGTTATTGACAATACCATGACTTGGGTCAAGCATAGCTTTGTCCTCAAGGTGACATCATTGTTCTTCAACAATTTTAAAAGATCTTGTGCAGCAGATTTGCCCAATGAAATACGTCATTTGATATCTTGACTGCTGCTTCCATTAGTGTTCATAGTTAATCTAAGAAGAATGAAGTCCTTGAAAACGTCAATTTTTTTTCTCCGTTGATAAGAATGTTGATTATTGGTCCAGTGGTGAGGAATTTTGTTTTCTTTACATTGAGATGTAATCCATACCGAAGGCTGTGCTCTTTGATCTTCATCAGTAAATATTTTAAGTCCTCTTCACTTTCAGCAAGCAAGGTTGTTCCATTTGCATTTCGTAGGTTGTTAATGAGTATTCCTCTAATCCTGATGCCACATTTTTCTTCATATAATCCAGCTTCTCGGATTATTTGTTCAGCATACTGTTTGAATAAGTATGGTAAAAGAATACAATCCTGTAGCACACCTTTCCTAATTCTAAAACATTCAGTGCTCCCACATTCTGTTAGAAAAACTGCCTCTTGGTCTATGTATACATATGCACAATACATATACATGAGCACATTAAAGTGTTCCAGAATACTCATAGTGTGCATTATGGTCCATAGCTTGTCACGAGCCACACAATTGAAAGTCTTTGCATTGTCAATAAAGTAAAGATAAACATCTTTCTAGTATTCTCTGCTTTCAGCCAAAATCCATCTGACGTCAGCAATGATATCCCTCATTCCATGTCCTCTTCTGCATCTGGCTTAAACTTCTAGAAGTTCTCTGCCAATGTATGGTTGCAGACATTTCTGTATTACCTTTAGTAAAACTTTACTCACATGGAATATCAGAGATATTGTCTGATGATTTCTGCATTTCTTTGTGTCACTGTTCCTTGGATAGAGCACAAATATGGATCTCTTCCAATCAGTTGGCCAGATAGTTGTCTTCCAAAGTTCTTGGCAAAGATGAGTGAGTACCCCTAATGCCACCTCACGTTCTTAAAATATTTAAATTTGTATTCCACTAATCCACAGTACTTTGCTATTTGCCAATTCCTTCAATGCACCTTGTACTTCTTTCAGTATCATTGGTTCTTGATCATATGCTACCTCTTGAAATGGTTAAACATCGGCCATTTCCTTTCAGTACAGTGATTCTGTGTACGCCTTTTATCTACTTTATATGCTTTCTGCATCATTCAATAATTTGCCTAGAGAATCCTTCAATAACAAAAGTCGAGGCTTGAATTTTTTCTTCAGTCCCTTGGCTTAAGTAATGCTGAACATGCTCTTCCTTTCTCTTTTTCTAACCCCAGATCTTTGAACATTTCTACGTAATATTTGGCCTTGTCTTCTTGAGCTGACCTTTGGAATTTTAAGTTCAGCTCTTATATGTCATCATTTCTTCCATTTGCTTTAGTATCTATGCTGGAAAGCAAGTTTCAGAGTCTCATCTGACATCCATTTTGATATTTTCCTTCTTTCTTCTTAATGACTTTTTGCTTTCTTCCTGTGTGGTATTTTTTATGTAATCTCACAACTCATCTGTCTTTGTAGAATTCTTTCATGCTATCTCCAGCATCCTTTCTATCACCAAGACCATATTTTCCAACTACTGATCCTTCCTCTTTGTTTCCAACTTTTGCATTTCAATCACCAGTGATTACCAGTATATCTTGATTTCATGTTTGATCAATTTCAGATTGAAGACATTGACAAATTTCTGCTATTTCATCCTCACTGTCTTTAGTGGTTAATGCATAAATTTGAATAATAATGGTATTAACTAATCTTCCCTGTAGATGCATGGATGTTTTCCAACCACAACCAGCATTGTAGGTCGTAGCAGATCTTGTTATGTTCTTTTTGACATTGAGTGCAACACCATTTCTCTTCAATTGTCATTCCCAGAATAGTAAACCATAGGGTTGTCAAATTCAAAATTGCCAATGAAAATCCATTTCAGCTCACTAATACCTAAGGCATTGATGTTTATGCATTCCATTTCATTTTTTACAATTTCCATTTTTACTAGATTCATACTTCACATATTCCATGTTCTGATTATTAATGAATGTTTACTGCTATTTCTCTTCATTTAGAGTTGTTCCCTATCAGCAAATTAAGGAGCCAAATGCTTTACTCTCGAGGGCTTTTGCTCCATTAGTCTCATCATAGTCAACTCTACTTGAGGAGGCAGCTCTTCCCCAGTCTCATTTTGAGTGCCTTCCATCCTGAGGGGATAATATTCAGGCCCTGTATCTGACAGTTTTTCTCTGCTATTCATAAGATTTTCAGTGACTAAATATTCAGAAGAAGTTCATGTCTCCTTCTTCCTAGTCAGTCTTTGTCTGGAAGCTAATCTGAAATCTATGCACCTAGCGTGGCCCTGCTGGTATTTAAAATACCCAAGGCATAGCTTCCTGAATAGCAGCAACACACAAGCCATCAGATTACAACAAACCCAAGGAACAGGGCTGGGTGCCCTGTATTGGAGCCCTTAAAATTGTCCTTATTTTGTCATTAATGACATTTATAAATTTGGGATTCATATTCAGATCTTTAATCCATGCCGAGTTTTAGTTGTTGTTGATGATGTTGTTGTTTGTTTTTGTATGGTATGAGATAAAGGTTTTGTTTCAGTCTTTTGTATATTGATTTCCATTTCTGCCAGTACAATGTGTTGAAGAGACTATGTCTTCCCCACTGTATGTATTTTGTCCATTTGTCAAAGGTCAGTTAGCTGTATGTGGATGTGTTAATTTCTGGATTCTCAATTCTGTTCTATTGATATATGTATCTTTCATTGTACCAGTACCAGGTTATTTTGATCATTGTAACCATGAAGTAAAATTGAAAAACATGGTATGAGAGGCTTCCAACTTTGTTCTTCTTCTTACACATTGTTTTGCTTATCATGGGTATATTTTGTTCCCATATAAAGTTTGAAAATTTTTTTCATCTCTCTAAAGAATGTCATTGGAATCTATATTGGGATGGTGTTTTATGTGTAGATTGCTTTGTGTAGTATTGATATTTCACAATATTAATTCTTCCAATCCATAAGCAATGCATCTTGGACTTCCTCCCTAAGTTTCATTGACTCTTGATCATATGCTACCTCTTGAAATGGCTGAACATTAACCATTTCCTTTTGTACAGTGACTCTGTGCATTCCTTCCATCTTCTCTTGATGCTTTCTGCATCATTTATTAATGTGCCCAGAGAATCTTTCAATAACGAAAGTCGATGCTTTAATTTTTTCTTCAGTTCCCCCAAGCTTGAGAAATAATGAGTGTATTTTGCCTCTTTGGTTTTCTAATTCCAGGTCTTTGCACTTTTTATTAAAATATTTGGCTTTATCTTCTTGAGCTGAGCTTTGAAATTCTCTGTTCAGCTCTTGGACCTCCCTCATTTCTTCCATTTGCTTTAGCATCTCTATGTTGGAGAGCAAGTTTCAGAGTCTCTTCTGACATCCATTTTGATCTTTTCCTTCTTTCTTTTCTTCTTAATGAC
>NW_006408633.1:129235-131311 GCF_000296735.1 Chrysochloris asiatica
TCTTCTGGTCTTTGGTCTTTAGTGTTTAATGCATCAAATCTGTTCTTCAGATGATCTCTAAATTCAGGTAGGATATATTCAAGGTCATATTTGGCTCTCATGGACTTGTTTTAATTTTCTTCAGCTTCAGTTTGAATTTGCATATGAGTAATTGATGATCTGTTCCACAGTCTGCCCCTGGCCTTGTATACACTGATGATATGGATATACACTTTTCCTTCATCTCTCTCCACAGATGTAGTCAATTTGATTTCTATGTATTTCACTGGTGAGGCCCATGTGTACAGTCGTCTCTTATGCTGTCTAAAGAAGGTATTTGAAATGAACAAATAGTTGGTTTTGCAGAATTCTATCATGCGTTCGCCAGCGTCATTTCTATCACAAAGGCCATATTTTCCAATATTGATCCTTCTTCTTAGCTTGAAACCTTTGCATTCCAATCACCAGTAATGATCAACACATCTTGATTGCATGTTTGATCAATTTCAGATTGAAGAAGTTGGTAGAATTCTCTTTCATCCTTAGTGGCTTTAGTGTTTGATGCGTAAATTTGAATAATAGTGGTATTAACTGGGTATCCCTGTAGGCACATGGATATTATCCTATCACATACAGTGTTATACCTCATGACTGATCTGGATATGTTCTTTTTGACAATGAATGCAACAACGTTCCTCTTCCAGTTGTCATTCCTGGCATAGTAAACCATGTGATTGTCAGATTCAAAATAGCCAAAACCATACCAGTCCATCTCAGCTCACTAATGCCTAAGATATCAATGTTTATGTGTTCCATTTCATTTTTGACACTTTCCAACTTTCCCAGATTCATACATCATATATTCTATGTTCTGATTTTCAATGGATGTTTACAGCTCTTTCTCTTTATTTTGAGTTGTGGCCCATCAGCAATTGACGGTCCTGTGGGCTTTACTCCCACAGGCTTTACTCCATGCACGTCGTAATGGTCAACTCTACTTTGAGGAGGCAACTCTTCCTTTTTCACATTTTGAGTGCCTTCGAAACTGAAGGGCTCATTTTCCAGCACTATATCTGACAGTATTTCTCTGCTATTCATAAGGTTTCCAGTGATTGAATATTCAGAATTAGTTCATCACTCTTTCTTCCTAGTCTGTCTTCATCTGAAAGCTCATCTGAAACCTGTCTACCACGGGTGACTGTGCTGATGTTTAAAATACCCATGGCATAGCTTTCAGAATCACAACAACTTACAAGCCACCACAGTATGACAAACTGACAGATAAGTGGTGGCCATTTGTTTTTTTAGTGGAAACTGTCACTTTAAATTTTTTTGTATAGCTCCTCTGTTTCTCTGGTGACATTTATAGCTCTGTCTAAGCCTTCCAAAACAATATTGAATTGGAGTGGTGACAAGGGCATCCTTGTCTGGTTCCTGTATGCAAGGCTTTCAGTTTCTCTCCATTGAGATTTATGAGTTAGCTATTGTTTTTTTGTATATGCTCTTAATTATGTTGAGGAATTTCCCTTCAATTCTTACTTTGTTGAATGTTTTTATAGGAATGGATATCGGATTTTATCAAATGTATTTTCTGCATCAATCAATATGATCATGTGGTTCTTTCTTTTCCTTTTTCTTATTTATATGGTGTATTACACTGGTTGTTTTTCTAACTTTGAAGCATCCTTGCATCCCTGATATGAATCTCACATAATCATTATGTATTATTGTTTTACGGTGCGGTTGAAGTCTGTTATCTAGGATTTTGTTGATAATTTTTGCATATATGTCCACTGGACAAATAAACAACATTCTTATCAACAGAGAAAAGATTGAAGTTGTCAAGGACTTCATTCTTCTTGATTCTACTATCAACAATCAAGGAAGCAACAGTCAAGAAATCAAATGACCTATTGCATTAGGTAACTCTGCTGCACAAAACCTTTTTTGTTTGTTTGTTTTATTGTGAAATATGATAGTTTACATGGGAGAACTTTAGTTTTACACTCATTCCATCGTATATCATATCATTGCCATGGTTCCAATCCCCTCCATGCATCATCAACCAACCAAAGGGTATATCCTAGAAACCCACCC
>NW_006408633.1:132598-133714 GCF_000296735.1 Chrysochloris asiatica
ATAGGCAGAAGATAGACTTACAAACCTTCTAGTGTGATGTTTATGACTATTCTTTTCTCTCCTTTTCCAGTGTCCACTCTATATTATAATGCAAGGGAAACCAAGATTAAAAACAAACAAACAAAAACAGTCAAGCATTTTAACATGATCCTCCCCACCTCATTTCAACCATGACTCAATCTCTGTATCTCAGAGCCCTGCAGTTCCAAGGCTGTGCATACATATCCTTTATCTCTGTCCCATTTAGCCTTTCAAACATGCCCAATTGTTCTCCCATCTGCCTCGTTTCTCCACTTCCCTCTTCCTCCCTGTATATTGCCCCCATCCCCAGCACCCAAACTCTCCTGTGTCCAATACCCGCCCTACGCTCCACCCTCCCCCATTCCCCCACCCATCACCAACTTCCCAACAACCAACAAAGACTTTCCCCTACCCCCATTTAGTATAATTTCTTTTTCTTACTCTTTTACAGTAGTGGTCCTATGCAGTATTTCTCTTTTTGTGACTGACTAGTTTCACTCAACATAATGTCCTCAAGGTTCATCCATGTTATGTGGTGGCTTGCCACGTCTTTGTTATTCTTCAATGTAGCATAATATTCCATTGTGTGTATGTACCACAATTTGATTATCCATTATTCAGTTGATGGGCACTTTGGCTGTCTCCATCTTTTTTGCTATTGTAAATAGTGCTGCTATAAACATTGTTGTGTATATATCTTCTTGTGTTGTGGCTCGTTTTTCTTGTGGGTAAATACCGAGTAGAGGGATTGCTGGATCATAAGGTATTCTATTTTCAACCTTCTGAGGAAACACCATATTGTTTTCCAGAGAGGTTGGACCATTTTGCAGTCCCACCAGCAATGCAAGAGTGTCCCAGACTCTCCACATCCCTGCCAGCATTTATTGTCTTCTACATTTTTCATCTTTGCTGTTATTGGTGGTGTGAGATGATATCTCATTGTTGTTCGATTTACATATCTCTAATGGCTAGTGATCGTGAGCATTTCTTCATATGTTTGTTGGCTGCCCGGATCTCTTCCTTAGTGAAGTGTCTGTTCATATCCTGTGCCCACTTTTTAATTGGGTTATTTGTCTTTTTCTTGTAGAGGTGTTG
>NW_006408633.1:134737-156767 GCF_000296735.1 Chrysochloris asiatica
GTTTAAGAGCAAAGATATCTGCTTGAGGACTAAGGTGCACCTGACCCAAGCCATGGTATTTTCGATAACCTCATATTCATGCAAAAGCTGGACTGGGAATAAGGAAGACCATAGAAGAATTTATGTTTTTGAGTTATGGTGTTGGAGGAGAATATTGAAAATGTCATGGGCTGCCAAAAGAACTAATAGATCCATTTTGGAAGAAGTGCAGCCAGAGTGCTCATTGGAGACCAAGATGGCCAAACATCATCTCTCTTACTTCAGACATATCATTATGAGGGACCAGTATCTGGAGAAAGATATCATGTTTGGTAAGGTGGAGAGTCAGAGAAAAAGATGAAAACCCCCAACAAGATGGATTGGCCAAGTTGCAGCATCAGTGGACTCAAGCGTGGCAACAGTAGTGAGGTTAGGCCAGGATCGGACATTGTTTTATTCTGCTGTCTATAGGGTCGCTATGAGTTGGTACCAACTTGATGGCACCTAACAACAGCATGTTCATGAGGGATATTGGTCTATAATTTTCTTTCTTAGTAATGTTCTTCCCTGGTTTTGGTATGAGGGTTATGCTTGCTGCATATTATGTATTAAGAAATTTTCCATCCTTTTCTACAATCTGGAATAATTTGAGTAGAATTGGTAACAGCTCTTCCCTGAATGTTTGATAAAACTCACCAGTGAAGCCATCTGGACCTGGGTGTTTTTTCTGTCTTCTCCCTCTTTTCTTTTGTTAAGTTTGCCAATGGTTTGTTGATTTTATTAATTCTTTCAAAGAATCAGCTTCTTATCCTGTTGATTCTTTCAATAGTTTTTTTCCGTTTTCCCTCACAATTTTTCTGCTCTAATCTTTATTATTTCCTTTATTCTGTTATCCATAGGTTTATCTTGCTGATCTGTTTCTTGTTGTTGGAGATTTTGTGTTAATGTGTTGAATTTTGTTCTTTCTTCTTTTTGGATGTGTACATTTATGGCAATAAATTGTCCTCTCAGTACTGCTTTGTCTGTGTCCCAAATATTTTTTGTATGTTTTGTTTTCATTCTGATTTATTTCTAGGAACTTTTTAAATACACATTTTATTCCTTCTGCTACCCATTAGCTTTTCAGCAGGGTGCTATTCTGTTATCATGTATTTAACTTTATTTCCTTTGTCTTCCTATTGTTGATTTCTAATATGATAACATTGTTGTCTGAGAAGATACTTTGTAGTACTTTGATGTTTGAAAATTTATAGAGGCTTGTTTTGTGGCCTAACACATGGTCCATTCTGGAAAGTGTTCCATGTGCATTGGAAAAGAATGTGTATTGTGCTGTTGTTGGTTTGAATACTCTGTACACATCTATGAGGTCCAATTGGCTGATTAAGTTGTTTAGTTCCTCTGTGTCTTTGTTGAGTTCCTTTCTGGTTGTTTTGTTCTTTTTTTGAAAGTGTGTATTAAAATCTCCCACTATTATTGTAGATTTGTCTATTTCTTTCTTCAAATCTGTTAGAATTTAGTTTATATGTTTTGGTGCTCTTTCATTGGGAGCATAGAAATATATTATGGTTATGTCATTTGTTCTATTGTCCGTTAAATCATGAAATAATGTCCATCTTTATCTATTATGCTGGGTTTTGCCTTAAAGCTTGTTTTGTCAAAGGTTAGTAGTGCCACTTCTACTCACTTTTTATTGCAATTAGTTTACTGTTTGACTTTTATTGCTTTTTACTTGGTGTGTAAGGTAAGTTTCTTGCAGATAGCATTTTGAAGGCTTTTGTTTTCCTATCCATTCAGCCCCTATCTGTCTCTTAACTTGTGAATTTAATCCATTTATATCCAGTGTAATTATCTATAGGTATGGATAAATTGCTGTTATTATGTTTGTTTGTTTTCTGTGGTGCTGCTGGTATCTTTGTTCTACATGTCTTCCTGTACTGACTTCATGTTTTTGTGTCCTTTCTTGTCAGTTTCCTCAATGTTTTAATATTTCTATGTCCTTCCTAGATTTTCATTTTCTTTGTATGTTATGAAGTATTACTTTCTTCTAAGGTTGCCTTATAGTCTATTAACTTTCCTCTCTATTTTAAACAGTCTGTTTCATCCTGTAATTCATTAGTTTTTGATCAGAGTATTTCTTACTGATTAAACTCTGGACGATTCTTTTTCGTACAATGAATCTGCATATTCCTTTCATCTTATTTTCATAATTTCTGTAAACTTCAAGATTTCTCACATAGAATCATGTAATATTGCAGGTTGAGGCTTGATGTTTTGTTCAAATGTTTCAACTTGAGAAATGCTAAGCATGATCACCTTTCATTTACTAACTCGAGGTCTTTGCATATTTCATAATATTTTTTCTAATCAAGCTGCCTTTTGAAAATATTTATTCATCAATTTGAGTCCCTTATTCCTTATATTCACTTTAGCATCTCTACACTGGAGATCGAATTTCAGAGTCTCTTCTTCCATCCATTTATATCTTCTCTTTCTTTCCTATATTTTTGATGAGCCATTGCCTTCTTTCTCTATGTTATTCTGAATGCCATCCATGTTAGCTCTTCTGGTCTTTAGTCATGAGTGTATATGCATTAAATCTATTCTTGAAAGAGATGGTTTCTAAACTCAGATGGGACAAGTTCAAGGTCATATTTTGGTTCTCGTGGACTTATTTTATTTTTTTACATTTTTTACCAGTACTTGCTTATGATCAATTGATTGTGTATTACACAGTCTGCCTTGTGTCTTGTTTTGACTGTTAATATTGCATTTCCCACCCTCTTTTCCCAAAGATGTCATAAATTTTAATCCTGTGAATTCCATTTGTTGGAGTACATGTGTATACTCAATTTTTATGTTGTTTACAAAAGGTATTTGCAATGCATAAGAATTATTCTTACAAAATTATCTCATGTGACCTTCAACATCATTTTTATAACCCAGGTCATATTTCAAAATATTGTTATTTCCTTTTTATTTCCAACCTTTGCATTCTAGTCATTAGCAACTATGATAAATTTCAGACTGAGGAAATTGGTAGGATTCTTCAATTTTATCAACAATAACTGTAGTGTTTGGTGTGTAAACGGGAATAATATTAGTATTAACTGGCCTTTCTTGTAGTTATATGGATATTATCCTATCACAGACATTGTTCTTCAAGACAGATCTTGAAATGTTCTTTCTGATGATGAATGCAATGCCATTCTTCTTGCATTTGCCATTCCTAGAGTGGTAAATGAAAGGGAAAACAAACCCTGGCATTGCTCGTCAACCATACCACACACCAGATGGCTGTCTAGAGACTTTTATTCAGGGTGAGGAAGGTGACCTCTGCCAGAGAGAGAAGGCAGGAGGCAGAAGAAAAGAGAGGAAGAAGAGAGAGTCAACAGAAAGGGAGTGGTCTTATATAGGTTCAACAGGAAGGGAATGGTCATTGCTGGGGTGATTTAGCTCTGGCCTATCAAAAGCCATGTTGCCCTTTAAACTATGTGCTTTGTAGCTTAGGGCGGGGAAACAGACAAAATGGAATTGAAGGGAGGGGAGAGGGAAGAACCCGGAAAGTACAGCTTAAAATGGTGGACCTGATATTGTAACAGTACATCATATGATTGTGTGACAACATTTATGATAAGACTAAGCTAATTTTTGTGAGCTTAGTCAATAAATTAATGATGAACATACTAAGAAGTCATAAGAATTTATCAGTTTGATTTGGAAAAATATAAAAAATATTTGAAAGTATGGCATAAATCAATATTTGATAAAAAGCTGGGCGAGAATATCTGCAATATGTAAAACTAACAAGATAATAGTATCTACAATATATAACAGGAGTCCTGGTGTGGCTCAGTATATTAATGTGCCATACTGCAAAGCCATTTGAACTATAAGGTCTGCAATTCAAGCTCACCAGCTGCTCCTTGGAAACACTATACAGGGTCCCTACAGGTCAGAAGCAACTTGACAGCACTTAACAACAACAACAACAAACAATATAAAACTAAATCCTTAAAATAAAAAAAAAAGCTAAGATAATATAACAAATATATTAGAAACATAAGTAAATTATATAAATATTATATAAATAGACAATTCATAGAAGAATATTAAGTCTAAAAAGAAATATCCAATAATATTCCACATGTATCTATGTTGTTGTTGTTAAGTGCCGTTGACGATTCTGACCCATAGCGACCCTGTACAGAGTTTGCAAGGCTGTAAATCTTGACGGGAGTAGAAAGCCTCATCTTTCTCCCTCGAAGCAGCTGGTAGTTTCGAACTGCTGACCTTAAGGTTTGCAGCCCAATTTGTAACCGTAACTACCTCTATATTTTGTTGTTGTTATTGTTGTCAAGGGCTATCAAGTTGCTCCAAACTCATATTGACTCTGTGTAGGTTTTTTAAGGAGCTACTGGTGGGTTTGAACCATCAATTTTGCTGTTAGCAGTCCAGTGCTTATCATACAGTGCCACACCAGGTATCATTGGCTACTAGGCTTGCAAGAATGAAATAACAGAAATTATTTGCTTTTCACAATTGACATACCCTTCATTCAAATATTTCTGTCCCATTGAGGACACTATTACTCCTTGTGGTGTGACGTTGAGTGGGTATAATGAATCACTTACATTTATTAATTCTTTATTAGTATTCAAAAATATAAAATATGGTTTACACCACAGAAAGAAAAGAGATGTTAAAATAGAGGAAAGAATGAGAGTAGAAAAAAACAAAAACAACAGTTCTTCCATATAGCAATAATTTGTACACAAATTTTGATTATTAAATTATCTGTATATAGTGATATCTGTGTTCCATACATATTCATCTCATAAGAAATTCCCTCTTCACGTGTTTCATTCCATTTTTCATATAACCATAAAATCATAATGATTCATCATGGTATTGTTAAGGGCCTTTGAGTCTGTTCTGTGTAGGGTTTCCCAGATGTGGCTACTGGGTTTGAACCGCCAACATTGTGCTAACATTCTGGTGTTTAATTTGTTTCATTGTATGTAGATTACTGACTTTGAGTCTATGTTTGCAACACATGTATGCTGTATATTCTTATGTATGTCTAGACTTTTATTAAAATGTAGATATTCTATATTTTAAAAAATGCCAGTCCTCACAATAGTGAATAATTGCTATCAGGACTGACTCTGAGGTTTGGAAATGTAAAGGTAGATGTTTTGTAGCAAAAGAGCTGTGACTGAATTTGCAGTGCAGGAGTGTAGGTCTCTGGGACCATCAAGGGAGAAGAGCAGAGTTCAGGACCCTACCTGGAGAAATAGTACACCAGAGATGGAGGTTGAGATGATGATGTGGAGAGTTGGGAGTGGCAGGGGACTCTAGAACCAGAGAGGGAGAAGAGCTGTGTGGCTTGCAGTGTATACTCTTTGGTTGGTTGATGATGCATGGAGGGAATTGTAACCATGGCAATGAAACTATATATAATAGAAAGAATGTGAAGCTAATGTTCTTCCATGTAAACTATCACATAATTCACAACAAAACTTGTTTTTTTTTTTAATGCCTCATTTAGTAGGTAGGTAAGCAAAGGTTTCAGACAATTAAGTATCTTGTCCAAATTCACAAAGCAATTCAAAGTGCATAAACAAACACAAACTAAAACCAATCTTTTAAAGTTGCCAACTATGGCTACGGAAACTTCCCAGTGGTTTGATTATTTTTCAGTCCTCTATATTCTCTTGCCACCAAAGTAAAATATATGTTTTATAAACTTATCTTTTGACTAAGGAGCTTTGGTTGCATAGCGATTACGAGTCGGGCTGCTAACCTCAAAGTCAGCAGTTCGAAATTACCAGCATTTCCACGGGTGAAAGATGAAGCATTCTACTCCCGTAAAGATTTACAGCTGTGCAGGATCAATATGAGTAGAAACCGACTCCACGCTACTTAACAACAACAACAAACTTTTTACTGATTTGTAGGTAAGTTAATTTGTATCTCTCTAGTTTTACTTGTTGGTTGAAGCAATGAGACCGTATTTAACTCTGTAATTAGAATTTAACTATAAAATATGTTCTGAGGAAATTTTGCATTAAAAAGATAGTGTACAAAGTAACACTTTGTTTTGAATTATATCCAGTCATTAGATTTGGTGAATTGGTTCTTCTTGTTAATGGTTGTGTTAAATTAAAAACACTAAATTGCTATTATCATGCATGAATCCAGCATGAGGTATTAACAAAGCTGATATCTATCGTGTAAAGGGCTAAAGAAAGTTATTTTGCAAGAGATGTATGATGATTTACATAAGTGTGGAAACAAAAATAATATTTATATTCAAACTTATTAATGGATTACAGCTAATTGGGAAAATATAAAGGTAAATGATTACATTCAGGTATACTGAAAACCAAGGTGCTCATGTATTATTATTTTCAAGTAATGAAAGATGTGTTCACTAGAAAGCTCAGCCTCTTCATGGTTTTTTTTTTGTTTTTTTTTTAAATAGAAGATGAAAAGAAAGAATAAGGGTTATATCATGGCATGTTCCTAATAGTTACAAATCTACTAATAATGCTTTTGCCCTTGGGAGCTTTTCAATGGCTAATAGTACTTGCTCATGCCAGCAGAGTCATTTCATTCATCTGTTACCGTTTTGGTTGTTTTCCTGTCTACTGACTTTTAATAATTGAGATTGTATATCATGCCCACTCCTTCTGCAAATATTGACCCCTTACTTCTGTGGCAGCAGCCATCTGGAACTGTCTGCCATCCTCTACTCACATCACTGGGAACCTAATGCACTGTTTGCTAAAGTACAAAACTCCCATTTAGCTCAGGAAGAATTTAAAGAAAAGATGAGTGATAGAATGAACACTCATGATCTTCCAACCAGTTTTGAAATCCAGCCAAAATATCACTGCTCATGTGAAAAGAACCCATTATGTATATAAAAATAGAGACTATATTAGATGCTGCACAAATTCAAAGGGAGTATAATATCAACTGTACTAGTTTATAAAATTAGGAAATCTGGTAGTACAGTAGTTACGAGCCAGGCTGCTAATCTCACAGTCAGCAGCTGGAAACTACCAGCCATTACACGTGAGAAAGATGAGGCTTTCTGTTTCCATAAAGATTTGCAGACTCAGATTTCTATACAGGGTGCTTATGCATGGGAACTGACTCCGTGGCACATAATCAGCATGAGCGCCAGTTTAAGAAACATCCTTAAATCATCTCATTTAAAGCATATCCATTCTGGTTGTACTTCTCTGATGAACCATAATTTGTTGTCTACACAATAGTCAGAATTTTTTCATCTAGGATCTAAGATAGCTCAAAGACTCATTCCATAACCACTATGTTATAGAGAAAAGTACTATACATAGACTAGATTAGATGGACAATCACCTTGTTACATAGCATGTATCATAATCTTTGTTTAGTTAATATGTATTTAATGAATAGACAACCTTAAAAGCAAACCTTTCATAATAGGCATGTGTCTAACTACATTTTTACTGTTGGGTTCCACTGAGTTAACGATTTCTGTTCATAGTGAACTACCTCAGAGGTTTTCTGCTGTGTAACCTTTATGGGAAGAGAACTCCACATCTTTCTGCCATGCAGTCACTGGGTTGGTTCAAACTGTGAAATTTTTCATTGTGCCACCAGTGATCATTTTTCATAACTAGATACAAACTACTTTCACAATATAGCTGTGTCTTTCAAGAATTCAGAATATGCACTACAATCAGGTCTCAAGGGAGAAAATAAGCAGTTATGCTCTGGATATAAGAACAGGCCTTATTAGTACTGGTTTAAGGATAATACTTCTGCTAGTGTTGGTGTTGATATGTGACATTGAGTTGGTTCCAACTTCTTAGTTACCCTGATGTGCTTTCCAAAGCTAACAAATTTTATGGGAGCAGAAACCTTCATCTTTTTACCGCAGCACTGATGGAAAATTCAACTGTTTCATCTTGCAGTTACCTGACCAATGCATAGCCCAATAGGCCACTAGGGATCCTTAAGAGTGATACTACTCCCCACTTTTGCTTTGTTCCCAGCTTCTAAGATTATTTTCTCAGCATACAGGTTGAATAAGTATGGTGAAAGAACACAACCTTACTGCACACCTTTTTAATTTTGAACCATTAAGTGTTCCCATGTTCTGTTCGAACAACTTCCTCTTGGTCCACGTACAGATTCCTCATGAGCACAATTAAGTGTTCCAGAATACTCATACTTCGCAATGTTCTCCATAGCTTGTCATGATCCACACAATCAAAAGCCTTTGCATAGTCAATAAAGCACAGGTAAACATAATTCTGATATTCTCTGCTTTCAGCCAAGATCCATCAGACATCAGTAATGATATCACTCATTCCACAGCCTCTTATGAATCCAGCTTGAGACTCTGGAAGTTCTCTGTAATGTATGCTTGCAACCATTTCTGTATTACCTTTAGTAAAACTTTACTCACATTTGATATCAAAGAGATTGTCCAATGATTTCTGCATTCCGTTGGATCACCTCTCTTTGGAATGGGCACAAATATGGATCTCTTCCAATCAGTTGGTCAGATTCCAAATTTCTTGGCAGAGACAAGTGAGTGCCTCTGTACCACCTCACTTTCTTGAAAGATTTCAATTTTTGTTCCAACAATTTCTGGTGCCTTGTTCTTTGCCAATTCCTTCAAAGCACCTTGGACTTTCTCCTTCAGAATCATTTGCTCTTGATCATATGCTATCTCTTGAAATGGATGAACATTAACCATTTCCTTTTGGTACCATGACTCTGTGTATTCCTTTCATCTTCTCTTGATGCTATCTGCATCATTCAATAATTTGCCTAGAGAAACCTTCGATAATGAAAGTCGAGGCTTGGATTTTCCTCACTTCCCCCAGCTTGAGAAATGCTGAGCATGTTCTGCCTTTTTGGTTTTCTGATTCCAGATCTTTGCACATTTTGCTGTAATATTTGGCTTTATCTTCTCAAGATGATCTTTGAAATTTTCTGTTCAGCTCTTGGACCTCCTCGTTTCTTCTATTTGCTTTAGCATCTCTATGCTTGAAAGCAAGTTTCAGTGTCTCTTCTGACATCCATTTTGACCTTTTCCTTCTTTCTTGTCTTCTCAGTGACTTTTTGCTTTCTTCCTGTATGATGTTATTGATGTCATCCACAACTCTCTGGTCTTTGGTCTTTAGTGATTAATGAATGTATCAAATCTATTCATCATATGATCTCTAAATTCAGGTGGGATATATTCAAGGTCATATTTTGGCTCACCTGGACTTGTTTTCATTTTCTTCAGCTTCAGTTTGAATTTGCATATGAGTACTTGATGGTCTGTTCCACAGTCTGCCTCTGGCCTTTTTATTTTTTGACTGATGATATGGAGCTTTTCCATCTTCTCTTTCCACAGATGTAGTCAATTTTATTTCTATGTATTCCATCTGGTGAGTTCCATGTGTATAGTCATCTCTTATGCTGTCTAAAGAAGGTATTTGAAATGAACAAATAATTGATTTGCAGAATTCTATCATGCATTCTCCAGCATCATTTCTATAACCAAGGCCATATTTTTCAACTACTGATCCTTCCTCTTTGCTCCCAACGTTTGCATTCCAGTCACCAGTAATGAGCAATACATCTTGATTGCATGCTTGATGAATTTCAAATTGAAGATTTTGGTAGAATTCTTCTATTCCATCCTAACTGGTTTTAGTGGTTGGTGTATAATTTGAATAATAGTGGTAATAACTGGGCTTCCCTGTAGGTGCTTGGATACTATCCTATTACAAACAGCATTGTACCTCATGACTGATCTGCATATGTTCTTTTTGACAATGAATGCAACACCATTCCTCTTCAATTTGTCAGTCCAGGCATAGTAGACCATGTGGTTGTCAGATTCAACATGGCCAATACAAGTCCATTTCAGTTCACTAATACCTAAGATATCTATGTTTATGTGCTCTATTTCATTTTTGACAGTTTCCAATTTTCCCAGTGTTAGTTTTTGTACATTCCATGTTCCAATTTTTAATGGATGTTTACAGCTGTTTCTCTTCACTTTGAGTTGTGCCTCATCAGCCTATGATGGTCCCGCGGACTTTTCTCCCACGAGCTTTACTCCATTCCCGTCATCTCGGTCAACTCTACTTTGAGGAGGCAGCTCTTCCCCAGTTGTATTTTGAGTGCCATCTAACCTGAGGGTCTCATTTTCTGACACTATATCTCACAGTGTTTCTCTGCTATTTATAAGGTGTGCAGTGACTAAATATATTCGGAATTAGTTCATCACTCTTTCTTCCTAGTCTGTCTTTGTCTGGAAGCTCATCTGAAACCTGCCCACCATGGGTGTCCCTACTGGTATTTAAAATACTGGTGGCATAGCTCTCAGAATCGTAGCAACTCACAAGCCACCACAGTACGAAAAACTGTCGGACGATTAGACTGCTAACTAGAAAGTCAGCAGTTCAAAACTAACAACCATTCAATGGTAGAAAGATGAGAATTTCTCCTCCTGTAAAAATTTATAGTCTTGGAAACCCAACTCCTGGCACATAACCATCACCACCATATAGCCATATATCTGACAAATAGCAACCTTACGAGCATAAGAACAAAATACTGCCTGGTTCTGTGTCATCCTCACAATCATTGTTAATGTTGAGCCCTTTGCTTCTGACACAATTTCAATTATTCTCACTGGGATTCTTCCTCATTTTGTTGAGGAAGAATCCATTTTAACAAATATAGTGTCCTTCTATAGGGATAAGTCTCTCCAGATAGTGTGCCTAGAATATGGGAGACAAATTCTTGCTATCCTGACAAATAAGGAGCATTTTATCTGTACTTATTCCAACACAGATTTGTTTGTTCTTCTAACAGCCCATACATAATACTTTTAATATTCTTCTCCAACATCATAACTTAAACTTATCAATTCTTCTGTGGAATGCCTTTCTCATTGTCCAATTATCACCCTCGGAAACCCTATACAGGGTCGCTATGGGTCGGAAATGACTCGATGGCACGTAATAACAACAACAAATTATCACATACATATAAAGCTATTGAAAAAAAAAATAAGGACAGGTGTACCTTAATTTTCAAACTGCCATGTTTAATCTTGAAAAAATTAAGTGATCTTGTACAGTAGATTTGCCTAATGTAATATTTCATTTTATATATTTATATATTTTTAAGTTTTTATTGTAAATTGAGTGATAGTTTACATGGGAGAACATCGGTTTTTCACTTATCATTTCATTGAAATGATTACAATCTGCTCCATGCATCATTCTTAGCAGTATTTGCTTCTATTCCCTCTGGTGTTTTTTGTTTGCTTGTTTGTTTGTTTGTTGTTGTTTTTTTTGGGGGGGTGGATGTGCATAAACACTCTCAGGAATATATAATCATGTAAACAACCAAAGATCACATTCTGTAAGCCTGCCTTCTGGCCACCAGCATTTAGTCTTTCTCTTTCCATGAGTCTAGAGTCCTCAACTGCTCCCTCTCTCCATGTCATCATCTCTGCCTCCATCTCTGGTGTTGCTGCTTCTCTGGATAGTGTCCCTGCTTCTCTGGATGACTGTATTTTTATTTAAAAAATAGTTATAAAATATTTTTTTTGACATTTCAAAAAATGACTTGTGGTCATGATTCTGATTGTTGGCTGAGTGGTTCTGCTATTCTCATAATTTTTTAAACTGTTTTATTGTGAATTATGTGATAGTTTACATGGATAAACGTTAGCTTTACATTCATCCTATCATATATCTTTATATTGCCATGGTTACTATCCCCTCCATGCATCACCAGACAACCAAATGGTGTATCCCACAAACCTGTCCCCTGGTCATCAGCACACAGCCCCTCTTCCTCTCTGGGCCTAGAGTTCCCAGCCACTCCATCTAACCACGTCATTCTCTGCCTCCATCTCTGGCATCATTCTTACTCTGGGTAGGGTCCCACACTTTGATCTTCTCCCTTGATGACCCCAGGTACCTCTACTCCAGTTTTGCAGAGTCAATCACTACCCTTGTTTTGTTATAAAGCATTTACCTTTACATTTCCACCCTCACAGTCAGTCCTGATATTAATTATTCACTATTGTACCATATGAGTGCTATCCCCATCTCCTTTCATCAGTTCCACCAAGACAGATTGGATATTACCTTCCTCTGCACCCTCTGGATATAGGCTACCACTTAAAAGTTTGTAAGCCAGTCACTTCTTGCCTTTGTAGACCCCTATTTTGGGTAGCCAATGTCCAAGTTGCCCATTCCTGTCTACTCTGTCTATGGATGGGGTGGGAATGATCCATGCTGTAAAGATTTGTTCCCTCTCTTGAGCTACTGCATCCATAGGTGTTGGTAGGTCAAGTTCATCAAACTGTATCAGATTAGTCTTTTTTTCCTCTTCTTTCTTCTTCTAGTTAGACTCTGATCATCCAGACTTTGAAGCCAGGTCAAGCAGGTATTATCTGCAAGTGTTGGTATTCTTGTGCATATACCCTCTCTTCTTATCAGCTGGATGTGTCATTCCCCACTCTGGTCCTCTGTGGCTATGTCACAGAATTTGGGCCCAGGATTTCCCAGTTCTTGCCAAACTGTTGGCCAACCATGTCTCCATCTAGTTCACAGGAGTCTAAAATGTTGTAGGACTTAGCTCGCAGCTTCATTGCTGTTTTTTCCTTCCATTCCCCTTATTGGTGATGAATGTGGTCACCAGTCAGAGCATATGACTGCTCTTGTATTCCTACTGAGTCTTAGTCTTGGAAGGGGGTTTGCCCTCAGGGCACCTGACTGCTTACCTTGATGTCTCCTGGGTGGGCAACTTGCTTTTTCTTGTAGTATTCAGTCAGACTGGTGTTATTGTTTTGTATTTTTCCTGTAGGTCTTTCTTTCAAGAAGTATCTTCTGTTCTTCTAGCCACTCCAGGCTGGTCTGCTTGTCCTTTCAAGTTGATAATTACCACCTCAGGAGATTCTGGAGGGAATTCAGGATTCAACCTATGGCCTTATGCAATGAATAGACTCTGCAGGAAGCCTCCTTTACTGGTCATATTTTAGCCCCATTTTAGGTATTCCAATCAGTTATAGGCAGAAGACTTACTTACAAGCTGTCTATGGTGATATTTCTGGCTATTTCTTTCTCTCCCCATCAAGTGTCTATTTTATAATGGTATGCAAGGAAAACCAAAATCCAAAAGACAGCCAAGTATCTTAACATTATGTCCCCTGTTTTGCCTATTCCAACCATGACTCAATCCCTGTATTCCAGAATGCTGTTATTCCAAGGTTGTGCAGACATTATTATTTACCTCTGTCCCATTTAGATCATGCAAACCTGCTGAACTGTTCTCCCATCTGCCTTGTTCTTCCATTCCTCTCACCCTCCTTGTGTACTGCCCCCATCCCCAGCACCCAAACTATACTGTGTCTATTCCCTACTCTGTGCCCCACCTTCCCCTCGCTCCCCTACTCCACCCCCCTAAAACCCAAAAACCAGCAAGGAAACCCCCCTTTGTTGTTGTTGTTGTTAGGCCCCATCGAGTCAGTACCCACTCATAGTGACCTTATACACAGCAGAATGAAACTGCCCGATAGTGGGCCAACCTCACTATTATGAGTTATTTTTCTTAGTCTTTTACAATAATGGTCCTATGCACTATTTCTCATTTTGTGACTGACTAATTTCACTCAACATAATGTCCTCAAAGTCCATCCATGTTATGTGGTGGCTTGCAGCCTCCTTGTTCTCCAAGGTAGCATAATATTCTATTGTGAGTATGTACCACAGTTTGTTTATCAATTCTTCAATTGATGGGCACTTAGGCTGTCTCCATCTTTTTGCTATTGTAAATAGTGCTACTATGAACATTGGTATGCATATGTTCTTCTCATGTTATGACTTGTATTTCTTGTGGGTAAATACCAAGTAGAGGAATTGCTGGATCATAAGGTATTTCTATCTCCAACCTGCTGAGGAAGTGCCATATTGCTTTCCAGAATGGTTGGACCATTTTACAATCCCACCAGCAATGGAGGAGCATCCCAGTCTCTCCACATCCTTGCCAGCATTCATTGTCCTCTACTTTTTTTATCTTAGCTGTTATTGCTCGTTTGAGATGATATGTCATTGTTGTTTTGATTTGCTTCTCTATAATGGATCATAATTGTGAACATTTCTTCACATGTTTGTTGGCTGCCCAGATCAAGTCATTGGTGAAATGTCTGTTCATGTTCTGTGCCCATTTTTTAATTGCGTTATTTGTCTTTTTCTTGTAGAGGTGTTGTAGTTTCCTATATATTTTAGAAATGAGCCCCTGGTTTGATGTGTCATTGCAAAAAGATTTTTTCCCATTCTGTGGATTCCATTTTTCCTCTTTTGATGCACATAAGTTGTTAATTTTTAATATGTTTCAGTCATCTATTTTGTCTATTTTTGTTTGTGTTGTTTACAAAATGTTTGGTAGTCTGTGTATGCCCAGAAGTAGAGTACTCACATTTGTCCCTATTTTTCCTTTGATGGCCTTCATAATTCTGGGATTCACATTGAGATCTTTAATCCATGCTGAGTTATTTTTGCATAATGCATGAGGTAAAGGTCTTGTTTCAGTCTGTTGCATATCAATGTCTAGTTCTGCCATCACTCTCTTCATGCTATATATTTAGGTATTTTGTCAAAAATCAGTTGGCTATGTGTGGATGGGATAATTTCTGGATTCTCAATGCTGTGCCATTGATCAATGTATCTTTCATTGTACCACTACCAAGCTGTATTGACCACTATAGCCATATAATAAATTTTGAAGTTGGGGAGTTAGAGGTTTCCAACCTTATTCTTCTTTAGCAGTGCTTTGCTTATCCTGGGTCTCTTTCCTTTCCATGTAAAGTTTTTAATTTGTTTATTTCCATCTCTTGGAAGAATGCCGATTGAATCTGGATTGGGGTTGCATTTTATGTTTAAGTTGCTTTGGCCACTATTGACATTTTCACAATGTTAAGTCTTCCTATACAGGAGCATGGTATATTCGTCCACTTTTGTAAGTCTTTTTTCGTTTCATGTAGTAATTTCTTGTTTAGTTTGTATACGTCCTTTGTTTCTCTGATTACATTTATTTATAGATATTTCAATTTAGGGCAGCTATTGTACATGGTATTGCTTTCCTAATGCCCTTTTCAATGCTTTCATTACCGGTATAGAAGAATCCAACAGATTTTTGTATGTTGATTTTTTATACTGCCATTTTGCTGAATCTTCCAATGAGGTCTAGTAACTTTTTTACTGAGTCTTTGGGGATTTCTATATATAGGATCATATCATCTACAAATACAGAGAGTTTTACATCCACTTTGCTAGTTTGTATGCCTTTGATTTTCATATCTTGCCGTATAGCTCTGTCTAAGACTTCCAGCACAATATTGAATAGGGGTGGTGGCATCCTTGTCTGGTCCCTGATCCCAGAGGGAAAGCTTTCAGTTTCTCTCCATTAAGAGTAATGTAGGCTGTTGGTTTTGTATATATGCTCTTGATTATGTTGAGGAATTTCACTTCACTTCCTATTTTATTGAGAGTTTTTTATCAGGAATGGATGTTGGATTTTGTCAAGTGCCTTTTCTGCATCAATCGATATGATCACATGGTTTTTTTCTTTTTTCTTATTTATATGGTGGATAATGTTGATTGTTTTTCTAATGCTGAACCATCCTTGCATACCTGATATGAATCTGACTTGATCATGATGTATTATCTTTTTGATGTGTTGTTGGATTCTGTTGGCTAGAGTTTCATTAAGAATTTTTGCATCTATGTTCATGAGGGATATTTGTCTATCATTTTCTTTCTTGGTGACATCCTTCCCTGGTTTTGATATGAGGGTTATGCTTGCTTCACAAAATGTATGAGGAAATTTTCCATCCTACCATCATACATTGACAGAGAACTTCCAGAGGTTCAAGACGTATTCAGAAGAGACCGTGGAATTAGGGATATCATTGCTGATGTCCAATGGGTCTTGGCTGAAAGCAGAGACTATCAGAAAGATGTTTACCTGTGCTTTATTGACTACGCATAGGCTTTCGATTTTGTGGATCATGACAAGCTATGGACAACACTGCAAAGTATGAGTATTCCAGAACACTAATTGTGCTCATGAGGAATCTGTACCTGGACCAAGAGACAGTTTTTCGAACAGAACATGGGAACATTGAATGTTTTAAAATTAATAAAGGTGTGCAAAAAGGTTGTATTATTTCACCATACTTATTCAACCTGTATGCTGAGCAAATAATATGAGAAGCTGGGTTCTAAGAAGACAAACATGGCATCAGAATTGGAGGAAGACTCATTAACAACCTCCGATATGCAGATGATACAACCTTGCTTCCTGAAAGTGAAGAGGACTTAAAATATTTACTGATGAATATCAAAGAGCACAACCTTTGGTATGGATTGCATCTTACTGTAAAGAAAACAAAAATACTCACCACTGGACCAATAAACAACAGTGTTATTAACAGAGAAAAGAATGAAGTTGTCAAGGACACCATTCTTCTTGGATAAAGTATCAACACTCATGGAAGCAGCAGTGAAGAGATCAAATGATGTATTGCAGTAAGTAAATCTGCTGCACAAGACCTTTTTAAAGTGTTGAAGAGCAAAGATGTCAGCTTGGAGACTAAGGTGTGTGCTGCTAAGTCTGGCAGATTGTAAAGTATGAAATTTCTTACTTCCACTACAAGTTCCACGGGTTATAATCCTTCAAATTTTATAATATTTCTAGATATGTGGTTCAGATTTTTGGAGCTCTGCCCTGAATCTGCTATACCTGGTGTTCTGTGGTATTGCTAAAGGAGATCTTCACTATACTTCTACCCTATCCACCATCAAGCCCCACCTCTTTATTTGATTTCTTGAAGCTGGTTTCCATGAGTGTTGCTAGTGTATCGAAGAAAATGACATATTTGGCAACTTCAGTCTTTCTTCATTGATCATTAAATAATTTATTGGTCCAATGATGAGGATTTTTGTTTCCCATACTTTGAAATGAACCCATATTGAAGATGATGATCTTTGATTTTTATAATTAAGAATTTTAAATCTTCATGTTACACAAGCATGCTTGTATCATTCACATATCATAAATTGTTAATAAGTTTTCCTTATATCCTGATTTCATGTTCTACATATAATGCAGCTACTGGGATTATTTGCTCAGTGTCCAGATTGAATAAGTATTATGCAATAATACAACTCTGGTGCATATCTTTCCTGACTTTAAACTATCCACTGTTCTCTTATTCTGTTCAAACTCCTGTTCTTGGTCTATGTACAGATTCTTCATGAGCACATTTAAATGTTCCAGAATACTCATTCTCTATGTTGTTGTTTTCCAGAGCTTGTTATGATCCACATAGTTGAAAGCCTTTGCATAGTCAGTAAAGCACAAGTAAACATCTTTCTGGTGTTCTCTGCTCTCAGTTAATTTCCAAGGGACACCAACAATTACCTTCCTCATACTTTTCTGAATGTGTCTATATCCTCTGGTAGTTTACTGGCGATGCACTGTTACAGCTGTTTTTTAATTATATTGAAGAAAACTTTATTTTCATGTGATAATAATGATATTGTCAAATGACTTTACATTCTGTTGGGACACCTTTCTTTGGAATGGAACAAATATGGATCTCTTCCAATCAGTTGGCCAGGTAGCTGTCTTCCATATTTTATGGCATCAATGAGTGAGTGCTTCCAGTGGCGCATCAATTTGTTGAAAGATTTCAAGTTGCGTTCTATTAATGCCAGTTATCTGCAAATGCCTTCAGTGTACCTAGAACTTCTTCCTTTAGTACCAATGACTCTTAATCATAGGCTATCTCTTGAAATGTTTGAACATCTACCACTTCTTTTTGCTACAGTGACTCTGTGTATTATTTACATCTACTTTTGTTATTTTTTTCCTGCTTCAATATTTTACATATTTTGTTGTCAAGAACTGTGGAGTCGGTTCCGACTCATAGTGAACCTACACAGAGTTTCCGAGGCTGTAAATCTTTATAGGAGCAGAAAGCCTCATCTTTCTCCTGCAGAATTACTGGTAGTTTCAAACTGCAGATCTTGAGGTTAGCAGCCCAATTCATAACCACTATGCTACCAGGGCTCTGATTTTATGTATAGAATTTTTCAATTTTGCAAGCCAAGTTTTGAATTTTTTCTTCAGTTCTTCCACATAAGTTATGTTGAGTGTGTTCTTCCCTTTTGGTTTTCTAACTTCAGGTTTTTGTAAATTTCATTATAATACTTGATTAATGTTGGGCTACCCTCTGATATTATCTGTTCAGCTCTTTTCCTTCCTCACTTCTTCCATCAAATTTATCATTTATATGCTGGAAAGTTTAAAAACATCTTCTGAAATTCATCTTAGACTTTACCTTATTTTTTGTCTTCATAATGACCTTTTACTTTCTTCTTGTATGAAGTTCTTGATCTTCACTTAATATGGTCTTCACTTAATATTATCTAAGTCATTGGATATGTACATGAGACAAACTCTAAATTCAGCTAGGATATATGTTCAATATCAAGTTTCAGCTTTGGTAGAAATGTTTTGCTTTTTTTCATTCTCAACCTGAACTTGCAAGTGTAAAATTGATAATCTTGTCCAACCAAGACTGGTTATGGATTATCATATAAAGGTTTTAAATTATCACTTCCTATATATGTGTTTGCATCTCATTGTCAAGAAAACAAAAATCCTCACTCCTGGACCAATAAACAACATTCTTATCAACGGAGAAAGGATTGAAGTTGTCAAGGACTTCATTCTTCTTGGATCAACTGTCAACATTCGTGGAAGCAGCAGTCAAGATTAGGCAAATCTGCTGCACAGGAACTTTTTAAAGTGTTGAAGAGCAAAGATTTCAGCTTGAGGACTAACGTGTGCCTGACCCAAGCCATGGTATTTTCAATAACCTCATATGGATGTGAAAGCTGGACGATGAGTAAGAAAGATCGTAGAAGAATTGATGCCTTTGAATTGTGGTGTTGGAGGAGAATACTGAAAGTGCCATGGACTGCCAAAAGAACCAATAGATCTGTTTTGGAAGAAGTGCAGCCAGCATGCTCCTTGCAGACCAAGATGGCTAAACTTCATCTCTCATACTTTGGACATATTGTCTGGAAGGAACAGTCGCTGGAGAAGGACATCATGCTTGGTAAGATGGAGGGTCAGAGAAAAAGATGAAGACCCCCAACGAGATAAATCGGCCAGGTGGCATCATTGATGGCGTCAAGTGTGGCGGCGGTCATGAGGTTGGCCCAGGATCGGACATTGCTTCGTTTTGCTGTGCATGGGGTTGCTATGAGTCGATTCCAACTCGATGGCACCTGACAACAACAACAACTTATATGTGTTGGTGTTGGTGGTGATTGTAGTGTGCTGTGGAGTTCTGTCCAACTCATACCAACCCTGTATAGGGTTACAGAGGCTGTAAATCTTTACGGGGGCAGAAAGCCTCATCTTTCTCCCATAGAATGGCTGGTAGTTTCAAACTGCTGACCTTGAGTTTAGCAGCCCGACTCATAACCACTACGCAACTACAGCTCCATTCCCATACATGTAGTTAGTTATATTTCTGTGCATCCCATATGTGTGGTCCATGTGTATAGCCATCTTTTATGTTCTTGTTATTCTCTGCTTTCAGCCATCAGCAGTGATATCCCTCATTTCATGTCCTCTTCTAAATCCGGTTCAAACATTTGCAAGTTCTCTGTCAGTTTATGGTGGCAACCATTTCTGTATGACCTTTCACAAAACTGTACTCACATAGGGTATCAATTTTATTGCCTCATGATTTCTGCTTTCTGTTGGATCACCTTTTTTTTGGAATGGGCACAAATATGAATCTCTTCTAATCAGTTAGCCAGGTAGTCGTCTTCCAAATGTCCTGCCGTAGATGAGTGAGTGCTCCAGTGACACCTCACTTTCTTGAAAGATTTCAATTTGTAGTCCATCAATTCCTGGTACCCTGTTCATTGCCAATGCCTTTGATATACCTTGGACTGCTTCCTTCAGGATCATAGGTCCTTGATCATATCCTACCTATTGAAATGGTTGAACACCTACAATTTCCTTTTGTTACAGTGACTCTGTGTATTACTTCCACCGACTTTTTATGCCTTTTGCATCATTCAATAATTTTCCCAGAGAATCTTTAATAATATAAGTTGAGGCTTGAGTTTTTTCTTCCATTCTCTCAGCTTGATATGCTGAGCGAATTCTTCCCTTTGATTTTCTAACCCAGATCTTTACACATTTTATTATAATACTTGTCTTTGTTTCTCGAGCTGATCTTTGAAAATTTCTTTTCAGTCCTTGTTTCGTCCATTTGCTTCAGTATCTCTACACTGGAGAACAAGTTTCAGAGTCTCTTCTGACATCCATTTTGGTCTTTTACTTATTCCTTTTCTTCTTATTGACTTTTTGCTTTTTTCCTGTATGATGTTCTTGATGTCATCCCACAACTCTTCTGATCATCGATATTTAGTGTCTAATGTATCAAATATGTTCTTCAGATGATCTCTAAATTCAGGTGAGATATATGCAAGGTCATATTTTGGTTTTCAGAGAGTTATCTTCATTTTTTTTCAAATTCATTCTGAATTTGCATATAAGCAATCGATTGTGCGTTTCACAATCTTCCCCTGGCCTTGTTTTGGCTGATGATTTGGAGCTTTTCCACTGTCTCTTCCACATATTTAGTCAATTAGATTTCTGTGTATTCCATCTGGTGAGTTCATGTGTGCAGTCGTCTTTTATGTTGTTTAAAAGTGGTATTTGAAATGAACAAATCATTGGTCTTGCATAATTCTGTTGTGTGATATTCAATTTCTTCTCTATAATCATAACTATATTTTTCAACATCTCTGTTTCCAACTTTTGCATTCCAAATTTTAGTAATTTATAATGCATATTTGATCAATATCAGACTGAAGAAGTTGGTAAAGTCTTCAATTTCATCATCCCTGTCTTTAGTTTTTTGGTGCATAAATTTGAATACTAGTGGTATTAACTAGCCGTCCTTTTAGACTTATGAATATTATCCTAACATAGACTTCATTATACTTCAAAATAAATCTTGAAATGTTTGTTTTGATGATGAATGTGACATGGTTTATCTTCAATTTGTCATTTCTGGTATAGTAAATCATGTGATTTTTATATTCAGAATGTTTAATGCCAGTCCATTTCTACTTACTGAAGTCTAGGATAGCAAGCTTTAGACACCTATTCCATTTTTGACAAGTTTCATTTTTCCTAAGTCCATAATTCTATGTTTGATTATTAAGTGATATTTATGGATGCTTTTCCTCATTTTTAGTTGTTCCCATGAGGAAATGATGGTCCCAAAAGCATTATTCAATTTTGTCATCACTGTCAACAATACTTCGAGGAGGCCGCTCTTCAACAATCATATTTTGAGTACCTTTAAACTGAAGGGACTCATGTTCTAGCACTATAACTGATAATATTGAGGTGTTACTCATCATGTGTCAATATTCAATATTTTCATTGCTATTCAACAGTGTTTCACTACTGTTCATATTGTTTTCAGTGAGTAAACATCCACTTATATATTATGTATATATAAGCTCTGGTAAAGTAAAGGTTATGAGTTGGGTTGGTAACTTCAAGTTTACCAGTTTGAAAATACCAGATGTTCAATGGAAGAAAGATGAGGCTTTCTGCTCAAGTAAAGATTACAGCCTAGAAACCCTATACAGGATACCTATGAGTCAGAAATAACTCCATGTCACATAACCAACCAAGTATATCTATATCTATATCTATCTATCTATATATACATATAGATAGGTAGATAGATATACATATATATAGATATATACAGAGATATAGGCATACATGTTGTTGTTGTTAAGTGCCATCGAGTCGGGTCCGATCCATAGCGACCCTGTACAGGGTTTCCGAGGGTGTAAATCTTTACGGGAGTAGAAAGCCTCATCTTTCTCCCGCGGAGCGGCTGGTAGTTTCGAAC
>NW_006408633.1:156867-167019 GCF_000296735.1 Chrysochloris asiatica
AGAGATAGATAGATAGATAGATAGATAGATAGATAGATAGATAGATAGATAGATATACAATGTGTTGTTGTTGGTAATTGTGGTTGAATTGATTCCAACCTATAATGACCCTGTATAGGGTTTCAGACCCATAACAACCCTGTGTAAAGTTTCCAAGGAGCGTCTGGTGAACTTGAACTGCTGACCTTGCAGGTCAAACCTACTTTGCAGTCCAGCACATTAACCCAAAGCACAACACCAGAATCAGAGCTGACCCTCTCTTTTTATATATATGTGTGTATATAGATACAGATATACAGATATAGATACATAGATATACAAGAAGTCCTGGTGTGCTGTGGGTTAATGGGTCAGAATCGACTTAACAACACCTAACAACAATAACAAATATAATATATGTGTTATTTTTCTGAGGCTGTAAATCTTTACAGAAGCAGGAAACCTCATCTTTCTCTGGAGGAGCATCTAGTAGTTTCAAACTGCTGACCTTGAGGTTAGTAGCCTGACTCGTAACCTCACTATGCTACCAGAGCTCTATATATTGTTGTTACTTGCTGTCGATTTGATTCTTATTCTTAGAGGAGTGACTGGTGGATGAAACCACTAATCTTGTTGTAAACAATTCATTTATTTTCCTAAAGCACCACACCAGAATGTTCTCTCTTTCCATATATATACACACACATATATATATATATATATGTGTGTGTGTGTGTGTGTTGAAGTGCATGTTGAAGCTAAAGAAAATTAATTCAAATTATTAGAGTAAAATATGATCGTGACCATGTACCACCTGATTTTTGAGATCACCTCCAGAACATATTTGATACATTAGAAACTAATAACTGAAGACCAGATGAGTTTTGTGATGACATCAAGAAGATCTTACAATAAGAAAGGAAAAAGTCATTATGAAGACAAGAAAGAAGGTAAAGATGAAAATCAATGTCAGAAGAAACCCTGAAACTTCCTCTGAAAGTAGAGATGCTAAATCAAATGGAAAAAAATTAGGAAGTAAAATGGCTGAACAGAAAACTTTAAAGGACAGCTAGAGAATACAAAGTCAAGTATTGCAATGAAATGTGCAAAGACCTGGAGTTATAAAATCAAAAGAGAAGAACCAGCTTAGCATTTCTCAATCTGAGTGAATGAATAAAATTAAAACAAGTCCATCTGAACCAAAATATGATTTTGAAAATATTGCAACTGAATTTAGAGATCATCTCTAGATGAATATGATGAATTAGACACACAAGACTGAAGATCAGAAGAGTTCTGGAATGACATTAAAAATATCATACAGGAAGAGAGCAAAAGATCATTAATAAGACAAGAAAGAGGGAAAAGGCCAAAATGGATTTAAGAAAAGACTATGAAAGAGCTTTCAGTAAGGATTGCAACTAAATATAAGGAAAACAAAAATCATCACCACTTGACCAATATATAACATCATGATAAATGGAGAAAAGAATGAAGCTTTCAAAAACTTCTATTTGCCTGATTCCACTATCAACACTCAAGTAGGAAGCAATCCAAAATCAAATAATGTATTTGGCAATTCTGTTGCTCAAAACCTCTTTAAATCCAGAGCCAATACAATCAATTTGAGAACTAGTGAGTGCCTGACCTAAACCACGATTTTTCAATAGCCTCATATTCCTGTGAAAGTTGGACAATGAATAAGGATGACTATAGAAGAATTGATGCATTTGAATAATGGTCTTGGAGAAAATTACTAAATGTACTATGAACTGCAAGAATAACAAACATATCTGTGTTGAAGTATTGCAACTAGAATACTCCTTAGAAACCAGGATGGCAAGCTCCATCTCTCTCACATTAGACGCATTATCAGGAAGGACCAGTCCCTGGAGAAGGACATCATGCTGGGTAAAATGGAGGTTAGCGAAATAGAGGAAAACTTACCATTTGAAACAGAAATGGATTCAAGGATAGCAACAACTGTGAGGTTGGCCATGCCAAGCAGGTTTTCATTCTGTTTTGCATAAGGTTGCTATGACTAGGTACCCACTTCAGGGCCCCTAACAGCAACAATGTTGTTGTTGTTGTTGTTGTAGTTAAGTGCCGTCGAGTCGGTTCCGACCCATAGGGACCCAGAACATGGTTTCAGAGGCTGTAAATCTTTACGGGAGCAGAAAGCCTCATCTTTCTCCCGCGGAGCAGCTGGTAGTTTTGAACTGCTAATCTTGCAGTTTGCAGCCCGATTCGTAACCACTAAACTACCAGAATCCTCTTGTTTATCACATCAAATCACATCATGGGGGATGACTTCAACTCAACAGACAAAATACTGAGAAGCTAGGTTCAATCAAGTTGACAAGAAACTTTACCTCACAATTAGGTTTCTGGCAACTATTGCATTTCTCTGTCTCAGTCAAATTTCTATGTCTAAAATAAGGATTCTCAAGAATAAATCAGTCTAAAGCAGATACAGATTTTCTACTGCATGTCTTTTCTAACATACTTAAATTTTCTCAATCCAATTTTAGCTTGAGGCACAACAAAGCTCATCCTATGTATCATTGATATTGTCAGTAAAATCCTAGTAAGGCTATGAGTTCCTATGCGTTTCACATAGGCAAGCTGCAGCCAGAACTTACTAACTTATACTTCACTAAAGACATGTTGTTGTTATTACTGTTAAGTGCCATTAAATAGGTTTTGTCCCATAGTGATCCTGTATAGGGTTTCCAAGGAGCTACTGGTGACATTGAACCGCTGACCTTGCAATTCAAACCCACTTTGCAGTCCAGCTCAGTAACTTGCAGTGCACACCAAGACTCTACACAAAAATGTAGGAGTTATTAATAAATACTAACAATCTAATAGCGACATTTTAAGTATGTTAAGCGTATTTAAACAAGGCAAAATAGGTATGAAAACTCACTCTGCTCTTTTGCCTCCATGTAAATGAATCATCACACTCACAGTTTGGAATCTATATACTTTCACTGTCTTCTACCTACCTAAATTAGCCAACCCAAATATCAAAAGCTGCTAGTAGCATCCCATCCCTTCCAGTATATAAGAGTATCATAGTGATAAATTCAAAGAAAGATGGGCTTCAGATATTGTTTGAAGTTCAGAAGCTCAATGTTATAAAAAATATTCTTCTATCTATCTTTTTTTCATCTGAGGAGCCCTGGTGGCATAGTGGTTAAATTCTAGGCTGCTAACTGGAAGGTCAGAGGTTCAAACCCAAAAGCCATTGCATAGGAGAAAGATGTAACAGTTGTCTTCTGCAAAAATTACAGCCTGGGAAACCCTATGGGTCAGTTTTTTTCTCTGTTCCATAGGTTTATTGTGAGTTGGAATTGAATCTATATGACTACAGGCTTGTTTTTCTTTTTTGTTGTTGTTGTTGTTATTTTCCTCTGTGCTGACTTCATTCTCGGTCACTCAATTACTTTTAAAAATGCTAGGCTATGCCATCATTACAATTTCCAGACCTACAAGAGAATGAAAGCATCTCCTTTCTGATTCTCATATAACATAGGAATTCATTCTGACCATTTTGAGAATTGATCTTTCTGGATCTAGTTGTCATAGCACCAGAGATAATACCAGTCTAAATCACGTTGTTGTTATTAGGTGCCATCCAGTCAGTTCTGACTCATAGCTACCCAGTAGAGGTTTCTTAGTAGAGCCTGGTAAATTTGAACCGCCTAAGTAGATGTTTCTCTGCTATTCATAATGTTTTCGATGACTAAATATTCAGAAGTAGTTTGTCACTCCTTCTTCCTAGTCTGTCTTCATCTGTAAACTCATCTGAAACCTTCATCTGCAAAGTCACCATGGGTGGGGTGGCATAGCTTCCAGAATCACAGCAACTCACAAGCCACCACAGTATGACAAATTGTCAGACGTCTAACAACAACAATAACAACCTTGATGTTTAAACTGATCTTGCAGTGAGTACTTAATCTACAGTATCACATCAGAACTCCAATCAAATGATAGACCTGAATCTGTGTGTATGATTGGGAGGGAAATGGTACCACTTTATGGACCACTTGATCAGTCTGATTATGAAGATAAGACGGTTAGCAAGAAGAACACGAGTATTATGTATTGAAAAAGTGATGTGATACCAACATTTTAGCAACAAATATCAATTCTAAAACATGTACTATGATGCTCCATTCATGTCACTATGGTAAACTCTACTTTGAGAATACAGTCCTTTCCCCTTTATGTTTTCAGTGCCTTCCAACCTAAGTAGCTCATCTTCTGACACTATATCTGAGAATGTTCGACTACTATTCATTCATAATGTGTTAATTTTCACATACTATATCTGACAATTATCCTTTGCTATTCTCAAGATTTTCAGTGGTTAATCATTGAGAGGTATTCCACCTCTTCTCCTTCCTAATGTGTTTTAGTTTTAAAACTGCTGAAATCTGTCTGCCATGGCTCACCCTGCTGGATATAAAATACTGGTGACCTGACTTCAGGCATCACAGCAACAGGAAAGCTACCACAAGCTGACAGATGAGTGGCAGAGAGGAGATTTAAGAGATGGAAACACAACTTTTGGAAGTGTAGTCCTTGAAGGATGATTTATTGACAAATCATACTTCACATTTTGATATTTATTAAAGTTGTCTTTGATTTTTAGCAATACATTTGGACTTACCCATATGGTTGTATGCATAATCTCTAGATTGTAACTTTATGAGAACTTTCATTTAATTACTCTGGTTTATCAGTCATTTATTCTCTTATCAATAAAACATTTCAAAATCCTGTACAATACTATCAGTAATAGGATAATATTTGCATAACTTCAAGGAAGACCAGTTAATATATAGGATCAAGGACTTTTTCATTCTGTTGTACATGTGGTGCTATGAGTTGGAGCTGATCGAATGGCACCTAACAACAAAATCTCACCATCCATTATTATTTTTGTTGTTGTTAGGTGCCATTCGATCAGCTCCAACTCATGGCAACACATGTACAACACCATATGTACAACAGAATGAAAAAGCCCCTGATCCTGTATATTAACTGGTCTGTCTTGTAGGTATGCAAATATTATCTATCCTATTACTGATAGCATTGTACAGGATCTTGAAATGGCTTTTTGAATCTTTATGCATTCCATTTCATTTCTGAAGACTTCCAATTTTTCTAGATTAATACTTTGCCTATTCTTCATTAAAATTATTAACATCTATTTCTCTCCCTATTAAGTCATACCCCATCAGCAAATGAAAGTTCTGAAAGCTTGGCTTTCAGGTATACTCTACTTTGGGGAGGCAGCTCTCCCCAATTGTATTTTGATTGTCTTCCAACCTGATAGCTTCATAATCTGATATTATATCAGATGATTTTCACAAGCTATTTAAAAGGTTTTCTGTGACTTATTTTTCCTACCTAGTTTGCCTTATCTAGAAACTCTGTGTCAACATGTCCATTTTGGGTGTCCCAACTGTAATTTGAAATATCAGTGGCATAGCTTTCAGCATCATTGTAACACACAAACAACCACAGGACACAAACTGAAAAACATTCTTCCCTGAATTAATGATCTATGATTTTCTTTATATTTTGCAACTTATTCTTTTACCCTTAACCTTTCTTTACTGTGCATCAGGGTTTGCATCATTTATATCATTATATGATCTCTTATATCTTTATGATCCTTTTAAATTAAAGGTTTAATTTTATAAATATTGAATATCAAATCTATGCATAATTGCACACCATTCTTTTCAAAAGGTGATTCAATTTCAATTTTGGAAAATTAGCCTTATGAGTGGCTTCAGGAATGAATTACCCTCTAAGGCCGCATTGGCAAATGTTTTCTGTAATAAAGATACAAACACTTAAGACTTTGCAAATCATACAGTCGATGGCACAGTTACTTAAAATGTGATGTTATACAGAACAAAATAAATAATAAATAATACATAAATGAACAAAAATGGATATATTATAAAATTTTATTTATGGAAAATAAAACTTGGAATTCACAGAATTTTCACGAAATTTTAAACATCTCTCTCTATATATATTTTTAATTTAACACATGCACACACATATTTTTAATATACAGGTCAGAAAAAAAACAGGTGGTGGGCCAGTCTTGAATCAAAGGCTGCTTCAAGTCAAGTCAAGAGATAATAACACAGTTAAATTAATACAATTTTAAGTGATGCTTACTGTTATGTGTCAATTTGGCTAGGTTATGATTTAGCAGACGCTATGTAATCATTTTAAATTTTGAGATCATATTTAAGCAACCAATCAATGAAAAGAAAGTTGTCTTAGGAGTTTGAATTACCTCTAGAATATAAATAAATATTATTGCAAAGCTCATTATCTTGCTTAGCCATACACTTTTCCATAGCTCAGCATCCAGTTCTTGGAATATAAGCCATAGAAGTTTCTGGCCTGCTGCAAGAACATCAGATTTTAGATTTACCAACACCTGCAACACTTTAAGTCAATAAAGGCCCCAGCCTGATGACTGAAATACATATTTTGAGTTTGTCAGCCTCTATAACCACACAAACCAGCAAATGTCTTAATGCATTGACTGACACACTGAGTTGGCATTTGCTTGATTCACAATTTGTGAGCCCTCTCCTCAAAATTCTGTGAGCCGTTTCCTTGAAGTAAAATTTCTCTCTACATCTGGGGGTCTTTAAAAACTTTGTGGAAACATTCTACTATCATTTAATTCCATTTTTCCATGAACATTTTGAAGCTTCTTGTGTATATTTATATGTATTTTACTGGTTTTGTCTCTATAGAGAACTCAGACTAAAATAAATGGTACAACACGTGAAACACAAAATTTAAATATTATTATTTTTAATTGAAAATAAATTCATATTTACCTCCAACTTTGATGTCTATACAACTTTTATTTATGGTAATAATTAAAATTTAATTCAAGTGTACACATATTATTTTAAATATCTTAGTAAAAGTACATCCAAATTTCCTAAAAAGGAGATGTAAATCCTGAATATTACCATTCCACTTTTTAGAACAAACATTTAAAAATTTTAATTTTTAAAATACCAGAAAATTACCTTGGTGCCTCAAAAATATTTTTTTAATTGCTATTTTTAAATGTATCTACTTCCTTGCTCCCCATATCCCATCTCTCAATGCATCCTTTCATTTCTTAAATTATGCTACCTTTGAAATTTTAAATGCTATTTTATCATTTCTATATCTAATTTAGATACAGAATACAGAAACGGCTACAATCATACATTGACATACATTGACAGAGAACTTCCAGAGGTTCAAGCTGGATTCAGAAGAGGCCGTGGAACGAGAGATATCATTGCTGATGTCCGATGGATCTTGGCTGAAAGCAGAGAATATCAGAAGGATGTTTACCTGTGCTTTATTGACTACGCAAAGGCTTTCGATTGTGTGGATCATGACAAGCTATGGACAACATTGTATGAGTATTCCAGAACACTTAATTGTACTTCTAAGAAATCTGTACCTAGACCAAGAAGCAGTTGTTCGAACAGAACATGGGAACACTGAAAGTTTTAAAGTTGGGAAAGGTGTGAGACAGGGTTGTATTCTTTCACCATACTTATTCAACCTGTATGCTGAGCAAATAATACGAGAAGCTGGGTTCTATGAAGAAAAACATGGCATCAGGATTGGAGGAAGACTCATTAACAACCTGCGATATGCAGATGATACAACTTGATCGCTGAAAGTGAAGAGGACTTGAAACATTTACTTATGAAGATTAAAGAGCACAGCCTTCGATATGGATTGCATCTCAATGTCAAGAAAACAAAAATCCTCACCACTGGACCAATAAACAACATTCTTATCAATGGAGAAAAGATTGAAGTTGTCAAGGACTTCATTCTTCTTGGATCAACTATCAACACTCGCGGAAGTAGCAGTCAAGAGATCAGACGACGTATTGCACTGGGCAAATCTGCTGCACAGGAACTTTTTAAAGTATTGAAGAGCAGAGATGTCAGCTTGAGGACTAGGGTGCGCCTGACCCAGGCCATTGTGTTTTCGGTAGCCTCATATGGATGCGAAAGCTGGACAGTGAATAAAGAGGATCGTAGAAGAATTGATGCCTTTGAGTTGTGGTGTTGGAGGAGAATACCGAGTTCCATAGACTGCCAAAAGAACCAATAGATCTGTTTTGGAAGAAGTGCAGCCAGAGTGCTCCTTGGAGGCCAGGATGGCTAAGCTTCGTCTCTCCTACTTTGGACATGTAGTCCGGAGGAAACAATCATTGGAGAAGGATGTCATGCTGGGTAGGGTGGAGGGTCAGAGAAAAAGAGGAAGACCTCCAACGAGATGGATCGGCCAGGTGGCATCATTGATGGACTCGGGGGTGGCAGCGGTGGTGAGGTTGGCCCAGGATCGAGCATTGTTTCGTTCTGCTGTGCATGGGGTCGCTATGAGTCGGTTCCGACTCGATGGCACCTGACAACAACAACAACATATCTAATTTTGGAAGCATGGTGGCTCCATATTATAAGCACTGGACTGCAAACCACAGGGTCATCAGTTCAAGGCCACCAGATCCTCCATGGGAAAAAGATAAGACTTTGGGCCCAAAAAAGATTTAGAACTTCAGAAACCTTATACAGTTTCGCTGTGAATTGAACTGAGTAGAAGGCACTTAACAAAAACAACAACATATTAATTTATTGAATATAGAAACTCTCCATTGTAACCATTTGTAATTAGTATCACAGGTACTTGGTTAGCTAAAACCCAGGGGGAAGTTGGGAAGCAGGATTGGTGTTTAGTTGGACTTTTGTTTATTTTTATCAGATGACTTAATTAATGCTTAAGTAAATTTTGATCATTTTTACTGTTTTTGCTGTTGTTATTTACTCATAGTGACACTGCATCCCATTTCAAGGAGCAGCTTGTGGTTTAAACTGCTTACCTGTGGTTAGAAGAACACTGCTTATCCTCTAGTGCCACACAAGAACTAGGATTTATTTTATAAAAATCATGGTATAAGGCATCACAGCCAATAAACCATGTTGTTACTCTAGGGGCTATTGAGGCAAACCTCTACAGGATTTCAGAGCCTGTAAATCATTATGAGACCAGAATGACTCATCTTTCTCTTGCAAAGTGGCTGGTGGGTATGAACTTCCAATCTTAAGGTTAATATTCCAGTGCTTATCCTTCAGAGTCACTAGTGCACCTAATAGCCATGTATCATGGCTTTTCTTTCCTGAAAGTTGTCATTGTCCAAGCTGTAATATAACATTAATACTGTTTAAGAGACAGCAGAAAGACATGGAATCTTTGTGTGCCATGTGTATGCTGTTAATTTATGGCAGAACTACTCTAGTGTGTTGCTCAGTAAGCCAATGGTCTGCAATTGATATCCTGGAGTTAATGTAGGTTCCCGAGCTCTAATCTTGATGCATTGCTCTATATAACTGAAGCACAACTTTGACCTTGGGATATGCCTAATTTGCTGTTATTGGTTATTGTTGTTGCTAAGTGCCTTCTAGTTACACAACAGAATGAAACACTGGACTTCAACAACCTCACAATAGTTGATATATTTTGAGTTAATTGCTGCTACCATTGTGACAGCCAATCTTGTTCATGGTCTTCCTTTTTTTTCGCCAACCCTCCACTTTATCAGATATGATGTTCTACTCCAGACACTGGTCCTTCCTGAAAATATTTCCAAAACATGAGACAAGGTCTAGTCATCTTGGCTTCTAAGGAGTATTCGGATTGTACTATCTCCAACATCGATTTGTTTATTCTTTTGGAAGTACATGGTAGTTTTAGTATTCTCCTCCAAGACTATAGATCAAATGCATCAATTCTTCCATAGTATTGTTTATTCATTGTACAAATTTCATATGCCTATGAAGTTATTGAAATACCATGGCATAGGTCAGGAGCACCTAACTGCTCAGACTGACACCTTTGCTGTTGAACGAATTAAAAAGGTTCTGTGCAGCAGATTTTTCTAATGCAATATGTTGCTTGATTTCATGACAGCTGTTTCCTTGAGAGTTTTTGGGTGAGCAAAGCAAAATCAAAGCTTAATTTTAAAATTAAGAAAGGTGTACAACAAGGTTGTATTCTTTCAACATACTTATTCAACCTGTTGGCTGAGCAAATAATATGAGA
>NW_006408633.1:167449-179110 GCF_000296735.1 Chrysochloris asiatica
CGTAGAATAATTGATGCTTTGAATTATGGTATTGGAGTAGAATACTAAAAGTGCCATGGACTGCCAAAAGAACCAATAGATCTGTTTTGGAAGAAGTGCAGCCAGAGTGCTCCTTAGAGGCCAAGATGGCCGAATTTCGCTCTCATACTTTGGACATATTGTCAGGAGGGAACAGTCGCTGGAGAAGGGTATCATGTTTGGTAAGATGGAGGGTCAGAGAAAAAGAGAAAGACCCCCAATGAGATGGGTTGGCCAGGTGGCAACATCGATAGACTCATGTGTGGCAACAGTATTGAGGTTGGCCCAGGATTGGACATTGTTTCATTCTGCTGTGCATAAGGTCGCTATGAGTCGGTGCCGACTCGATGGCACCTAACAACAACAAAAGCAAAATGAAGACTTGGATAACTTCAAACTTTTTTCCATTTATCTTGATGCTGTTTATTGTTCCAGTGGTGAGGTGTTTTTTCTTTTTTCTTTTTTTTTTTTTTTTTTTGTCTTTACATTCAGTTGCAACCCACATCAAAGGTTGTTGTCATTATTCATCAGTAAGTATTTTAAGTCTTCTTTGCTTTCACTGAGCAAGGTTGTATCATCTACATATTGCAGGTTGTTAACAAGTCTCTTTCCAATCCTGATGCCACATTTTCCTTCATATAATCCAAACTATTTGCTCGACATACAGATTGAATAAGTATGATAAAATAATACAACCCAGGTTCACTCCCTTCCTAAAAGTAAATCATCCAATGTTCATTTTTTCCATTCGAACAGCTGCTTGTTCTATGTACAAGTTTCTCATGAGTACAATTAAGTACACCAGAATGCTCATGATCTGCAATCTTGTCATGATCCATGCATTCATGTAATCTATAAATCACATGTAAACATCTTTCTGGTATTCCCTACTTTCAGCCAAGACCTACCTCAATGTTATCCCTTTTTATACGTCCTCCTCTGAATCCAGCTTGAACCCTGCAGTTCCTTGTCAATGCGCTGTTGCAACCATTTTTGAATTATCTTTAGTAAAACTTTAATTGCATGAAATATTAATGATATTTTCCAATGATTAGTGTATTCCTTTGGGCCACCTCTCTTTGGAACAAGCAAAAACATGGATCTCTTCCAACATTTGGACAGGAAGCTATCTTCCAAATTTCTTAACATAGATGAGTGAGTAAGTGCCTCCAATACCTCATCAGTTTGTTGAAATCTTTCAATTTGTATTCAGTCAATTCCCAGAGCCTTGTTCTTTGCCAATGCCTTTATTGCACCTTGGATTTCTTCCTTCAGTATCAATATCATTGGCTCTTTATCATATTCTACCTCTTGAAATGGTTGAATATTGACCTTTTTTTTTTTTTTTTTTTTTTGATACATTGACTCTGTGCATTCCTTCCATCTTAATTTGACCCTTTCTGCTTCATTCAGTATTTTGACCACAGAATTCTCCAATATTTCAAGTTAAGGATTGAATTTTTTGTTCAATTCCCTCAGCTTGAGAAATGCTGAGCATGTTCTTTCTTTCCTTTTGGTTTTCTAACTTGTGGTCTTTTTATATTTCATTATACTATTTGACTTTATCTTCACTAGATGCCCTTTAAGTTATTCTAGTCAGTTGTTTTCCCTCCTCATTGTTTCCATTTGCTTTAGCATCTCTATGTTGGAGAATAATTTCTGAGTCTCTTCTGACATTCAATTTGGTCTTTACCCTCTTTATTGTCTTCTTTAATGACCTTTTGGAATCTCGGTGTGGTACTGGAGGATTAATACTGGACTGCTAACCACAAGGTAGACAGTTCAAAGCCATCAGCTGCTTCTCAGAAACTATATTCAGGGTTCATATAAGTCAAAACTGATTGAACACCATATAATAACAACAACAATGACATTTTGCTTTCTTCACATATGATGTTCTAGATAGATACCATCCCACAACTCTTCCAGTCATCAGCCATTGCTGTCTAATTCATCAAATTTGTTCTTGAGATGAACTCTAAATACAGGTGGTATATGTTCAGCCTGAATTTGCATATAACCAATTGATGGTCTTTTCCACAGTTTACCCTGAGCCTTATTTTGGCAGATGAAGTGGAGCTTTTCCACAATTTCTTTCCACAGATGTAGACAAATTGATTTATGTGTATTCTATCTGGTGAGATCCATGTGTATGGTTTTATTTTCTGTTGTTTAGAAAAGGTATTTGCAATGAAGAAATCAATGTATTGAAAAATTCTGTCATATGATCTCCATCATTATTTCTATTGCCAAGGCCATATTTCTCAATGTATGATCTTTCCTTTTTGTTTCCAATCTTTACATTCCAATCATCAGTAATTAACAGTACATCTTGATTGCATGTTAGATCAATTTCAGACTGAAGAAACTGGTAGAATTCTTCAGTTTCTTCATCAATATCTTTAGTGGTTGCTGTGTAAATTAGAATAACAGTTGTAGTAACTAGTCTTCCTTTTAGGCATACATATGTATATATATATATATACCTATCACAAGTACATTGTACTTCAAGATAGATCTTGAAATGTTCTTTTTGATAATGAATGTGCTGCTATTCCTCTTCAATTTGCTATTCTCAGCATAGTAATTCATGCTATTGTCATTCAAAATGGGCAATACCAGTCAATCTCAGCTTTCTAATCACTAGGATATCAATGTTTATGCATTCCATTTCATTTTTGAAAACTTCCAAATATCCTAGATTCATACTTTGTACATTCCATGTTCCAATTATTAATTAATGTTTACAGCTATCTTTTCTCATTTTCAGTTTTGCAGCATTAGTAAATTAATGTTCTGAAAGCTGTGCTCCATTTGCATCATCATGATAAACTTTGATGAGGCAGCTCTTCCCCAGTTGCATTTTGAGTACCTTCCAACCTGAAGGGTTCATCTTCTAGCACTATATCTTATAATATTCTGATGCTCTTCATTATATTTCAATATTCAATATTCTGGAACTATCTGACAGTGTTCCACTACCATTCATAATGTTTTCAGTGACTATCTTTCCTTCTTCTTAGTCTATCAGTCTGGAAGCTCAGCTGAAAATTGTCTATCATAGATGACCCAGCTAGTATTTAAAATGCCAGTAGCATATCTTCTAGAATCAGAGAAACATGCAAGCCTACACATTACAACAAACTGTCAGGGGAGTGGTGACTGCCATTTATTATGATATTGTTTTCTAAACCTTGTAAAATATACTTTCATTTTGTTGTTTGGATTTACTAAAATGCATTTAAATATTTCCCTTGAGAATGCATGAGTAGTAAATAATCTGAATTATTTCGTGCCTTTGTTGTGTATTTATATTTTTGGAGTGGAATTAAACATATATTCTGGATCAAAAATCATATTTAGCATTCCTTAACATTCCATTTTCAGCACTCCTTCATATTCCTTCATATTCCATATTGAATTCCATGAGACACATGATCTTCAGTGCTGATAATTGCTGCATTATTCTTCAAAGTACTATTTCACTGATACTGAAAGTCTTGAAATTCTATTATGTTATCTTATTATATTTTCCATTGCTTTTTTCCCCCAGCCTCAACATTTTAACTTAGCATTTTTTCCCACTCTCCTTTTTATATTTGTATTGATTTTCTCTATCCTCTACCTACAGCCACCCACCACCAACAGTACCTTTTATTCTCTTTCACTCCTCTTTCACACACAACTGTTTTTCTTTTCCTTGAAGTGGTGTAGTAGTTTTCTTTTCTGAGAATATTAAGTTTATTTTATATTTTTACATTTTAAATATATACCTGTTTCTTTGATTATCATTGTTTCCACTGAATTCCTTTAATCTAGACAGAGATTTTCATGGTTGGTGTATTCTAATATTTTGTGACCCTTAACTTTCTCATCATGTTTAAAAGAGTAAAGTAAGAAAATGAAGATTATTGTTCTGATACTGTTACAGAGCCAGTCATGTGGTAAGATTTTATACAATATTTGCTGCAGTATCCAATAGCTCAGTGGGGGTCTGGAGGAAACATTGCTAACAACAGAATGTACTTTCAACCCAGAAAACTTTTTATAAAAACAGAAGACAAAGAACATTGAATAAGAATTAAACAAAAACAGGGGAATAGTTAATCTTACAGTCCAGAAACATAGGACCATCAAGGGAGACGAGCACAACAGGAATGTGAGATATTGTCCAGAGAAGGAGCGATACCAGAGATAGAGGCAGTGATGGGGACACTGAGAGAGAGAGCAGCTAAGGACTCTAGATTCATGGAAAGAGAGGGAGTAAGAGCTGGTGGCCTGGAGGCAGACTTGCAGAATATGCCCTTTGGTGGTGTAAATAATTATATATGCCTGAGTGTTAAAAAAAAAAAAAAAAAAATGAACTAAAGTGAATAGTAAGAAATACTGTTAACTGATGGTACATGGAGGAGATTATAATTATTGTAATGAAACAAGGTGTATGATTTGTTGAATGTAAAATTGATGATATGCCCTGTAAACTTTCACTCAATCCACAATAAAAACCTTAAAAAATAATAATAATTAAACCAAATTTGATGCCTCATTGGCATTCTCTAATACTGTAAGTAGACCAAAATGAGTATTTTCCTTGGGAAAGCTATTTGGATAAAACTAATCAAATTTATGGTTATTATAACATTGTTAATTTTGTGATAACTTTATGCCAGGATACTGATTTGCTGCCAATTTCCATTCAAGTAACTATGAGATAGGATTATGATTTTCCTTGTTTTACAAGAGATGGTTCCCAAATCTTGAAGAAAACTCAATTTATATATTTGTCAAGTAAACAGGAAGACCTTATTACTTATCTAAAATGACATCTGAAGTGAGAGGAGGGGAACATCTTTTCTCATTTTCAACAGGGACAATTGGAACCTCTTATTTCCAGTTTATATTTTTCCTTACAGAACCTCCCAGATTTTAGGACATGAAAGTCTTTCTCTAGGGTCCTTTGTTTTCATAAGAACCATATTATAACATACTCTGAAAAGAGTTGTTTCGCTAATTATGATCTAGATGAAATGGAGAATTAGACTTGATGCCTCATTATCTCATGTGTAAGTATATATCTTATAAAGTTATGTATAGTTTTGCATTTACCCCTCATCTGCGAGTTTATTGCACTATGGTGGAATGTCTGTTACTGTGATACTGGAAACTATGCCACCAGTATTTTAAATACCATCTGGGTCATCCATGGTAGACAGAGTTCAGTGGATCTTCCAGACAAAGACTAGGGAAAAAGAGGGGCACACTATATATGAATGATTGTACACTGAAAACCTTATGAATATTAAGTGAATATTGACAGATATAGAGCCAGAAGATGAAAATATTATGAGTAGCACTAGAATATTGTAAGATATATTGCCTGAAGAAGAGCCACTTGGGTTGGAAGGCACTCAAAATATGACTGGGTGCCTCCTCAAAGTAGTGATGACCATGATGGTATGAATGAGTGAAGTTTTGGGGACTCATTTTCAGTTGGGGTACAATACAAAATGAGGAGAAATAACTACAAACACCCATTAATTTTAGAAACATAGAATGTAAGATGTATGAATCTATGAATATTAGAAGTTGTCAAAACTGAAATGGGACACATAAATACAGATATCCTAATAATTAATGAGCTGAAATTAACAGGAATTGTCATTTTGAATCTGACAATCATACGAATTACTAGGCCAGTAATGAAAAACTCAAATAGAATGACTAAACATTTATCATCAAAAAGAACATTTCAACATTTATCTTGAAATAAAATGCTGTCTGTAATAGGACAATATCTGTAGACCTACAAAAGACAAGTTCATATTCTTGTTGTTTGGAGTCATCAAGTCAGTATTGAATCATAGTAACCTTATGCACAGCAGAATTAAAAACTGTCTAGTCATGTGACAACCTCACAATCATCTTATGCTTGAACCCATTGATGCTGTCTCTGTGCCAGTCAATCGTGTGAAGGGTTTCCCTCTTTTTGGCTGGCCAGGAGTCCTGGTGTGGTACTGTGGGTTAATGTGCCAGATTGCAAAGCCGTTTGAACTGCAAGGTCAGCAGTTCAAGCTCACCAGTTGCTCCTCGGAAACCCTATACAGGGTCGCTATGGGTTGGAACTGACTCAATGGCACTTAACAACAAGAAGAACATACTTTACTAAGCATGATTTCATTCCCCAGGGACTGGAAACTCCTGAAAATATGTCCAAAATATGAGAGGTAAAGTCTGATCATACTGGCTTCTAAGGAGCATTCTGGCTGTGCTTTTTCCAACACAGATTGGTTTGTTCTTTTGACAGTCCATGGTATGTAAACTATTCTACTCCAGTACCATAACTCAAATGCATCAAATATTCTACAAGCTTTGTTAGTCATTATCAAACTTTCACGTGCACATGAGATTATTGAAAATATCACTATTGGGCCAGATCCACATTAGTCCTCAAACTGACATCTTTGCTCTTGAACACTTAAAAATGTTCTTGTGCTGCAGGTTTGCTGAATGCAATATGTTGTTTGTTTTCTTTTCTGCTGCTTCCATGACTGTTGATGATGGTTCCCAGCAAAATGTAGCATATTACAACTTCAATATTTCTTCATGTATCTAGATGTTATTTATAGGTCCAGTGGTGAGGATTTCTGGGGTTTGCTTGTTTGTTTGTTTGTTTGCATTTAGGCACAACCCATACTGAAGGTTGTGGTCTTTGGTCTTCATCACTAAATATTTTTAAGCCTCCTCATTTTCAGCAAACATTGCTCTATCATCTTCATGTATCAATAATGACTCTTCAATCAATCCTAAAGCCATGTTCTTCTTCATATAGTCTAGCTTCTTTAATTTTTTGCTCAGTATACTAATTGTGTAAATATGGGGAAAGAATGCAATCCTGGTGTATACCTTTCCTAAATTTAAACCATTCTATATACCCTTGTTCTGCTGCAAGGACTGCTTCTTTGTATATGTAGAGCTTCCTCATGAGTTCACTGAATTGTTGCAAAATACTCATTCTCCTCAATGTTGTCCAAAGCTTGTCATTATCCACACAATCAAAAGTCTTTGCATAGTTAATAACCAAAAAGTAAACATATTTTTTTGTATTCTCTGCTTTCATTGAATATCCATTTTATGTTAGCAATGATGTTCCTTGTTCTAAGTCCTAATCTGAATCTGGCTGAACCTCTGGCATTTCCCTGTCAATGTGTTGTTTCAGCCACATTTCAATTATTTTTAGGAAAATTTCACTTGCATGCATTATTAATGATATTGTCTAATGAGATCCACATTCCATTGGGTAGCCTCTTTTTGGAATGAGCACTAATAATGAGCACTAATATGTTTCTCTTCAATACAGTTAGCCAGGTATCTGTCTTTCAAATTTATTAGCATAGATGACTGTCTTCAGTGCTGCATCAGTTTTTTGTAATATTTCAATTTGTATTCCATCATTTTCTGGACATATTCCTTCAATATCATTGGCTTTTGATCATATGCTACCTCTTGAAATGGGTGTACGTTGACCATTCATTTTTTGTAAAGTGACTCTGTGTATTCTTTCCAACTGTTTTTAATTAAAGATTTTATTGTGAATTGAGTGCTGGTTTATGGGGTGGAACATCAGTTTTACATTCAACAAATCATTGCAATACTTCCAATATCCTTCACGCACAATCAGCTGATAGTATTTACTACTATTAAACTTTTTTTTTTTTTTTTATGTACACACACCACATGAAAATGTATATTCATTTAAATGTCCAAAGGGCACATTTTGCAAGTCAGCCTCCTACCCACAGGTACACTGCTTTTCTCAGTCCATGGGCCTATAGTCCTCTGCTGCTCTATCTTTCTATGCCATAACCACTTTCACCATCTATATTGTCTGAACTTTTCTAGTTATCCCTCACTTTTCGAATGCTCTTCCTCTTGATAGTTCTAGGGTCCACTCCTCCTATAATGAGAGATTAATGGCTCCCCCCTTTTAGTTACACCTCTTCTACTTTTAAAGTTTTGACAATCACCATTATTCGTGGTAACAGTTACTAACAATAGAAACATCAAATCCTATCACCAGACACATCTAGAGAAGAGCAAAACTATTCAGTGGGGATACTATCATCCCCTTCCCCCATTCTAACCCTATGCACCTTTATGGAAGCTTGTAAGCCATCCACCTTGTGCCTTTATTGCTCCCATCCCAATTTTGATAGCTGAAGTCTAAGTTGCTGATCCATATCAACTCAGTGTATTGAGGCGACAAGCTTGATCCTTGATGTGAAGAAACCTTTCCTTTCATTTGGAATTTGAGGCAACTTCATCCAAAAACAAAGTTTCTGTTCATCAAGTTGTAGCAATTTATACTTGATCCCTGTATCAAACTTTTTTGTCTTCATATGATTGAGTTTTGGTCAGAAAATCATGCCAACTAGATCAAATGGGCACTATCTGCAAGTTTGGAAGTTCTTGCATGCCTCTCCACACTTCAGACCAGCTCTCCACTTCATTCTTAACTCTAGCCCTCAGTGGCTTGAGTGTGGCAATGATTGTGAGGTTGGTGTAGGAACACGCAGTGTTTACTTCTGTTGGGCTTAAAGTTACTTTTATTTGGTACTGACTCGGTGTCACCTAACAATAACATAAATTTTTTCTAGATTCATATTTTGTAAATTTATGGTTCTGATTATTAATTGATGTTTACAGCTGTTTCTCTTTATTTTGAATTGTGCCTGAATCAACAAATTAAGATCTCAAAAGTTTTTACTCCATTTGTTCATCACTGTCAACTCTAATTTGAGGAGGCACCTCTTCTCCAGTTGCATTTTGAGTGCCTTCCTTCTTGAAGGGATCATCTTTGGGCACTATATCACACAATATTCTGGTGCTCTTCATCATGTTCCAGTATTTAATTTTCTGGTACTACCTGACAGAGTTCCACTGACATTCATAAGGTTTTTGGTGACTAAATATTTGGAAGTTGTCTATCTCTTCTTCCTACTCTGTGTTAGTCTGGAAGCTCAGCTGAAATCTGTTCACCATGAGTGACCGTGCTGGTATTTATAGTAGCAGTTACATAGCTTCCAGAATCACAGCAACATGAAAGCCACTGCATTGTGACACACTGACAGACTAGTGGTTTGGCAAAAACTGGGCTCTACAAATTTTCAGAATACAAATTTAAATTTTTCAATAAACTGTTGCAGTGCTAGAAACATTCATTAGTGTATAGAAAACAAATTTGCAAAACGGCTACTTGGTCGGAACACTGGACGAGGCACACATTTGTCACAGTTCTAAAAAGATGATTTAATAGCATTCAGAAATTACTCAAGAATAACATTAATTATACACAAAAGTAAAATTTTGCTACAGATAGTTATACAAAGAAAAAAACAAAACACTGTTGCAGCAGCATATTGACAAGGATTTTCCAGAAATTCACGACAGATTCAGAACAGGATGTGAATAAGAGATATCATTGCTGATGTCAGATGAATCTTGGCAGAAAACAGTGAACCTGTGATTACTGAAAAGATATTTAATTGTGTTATACCTACTATGCAAAGGCAATCAACTATGTGGATCATAACGTACTATGAATAATATTGTGAAAAAATGGGAAGTCTAGTACACTTATTTGTGCTCATAAAGGACCTGTATGTAGTCCAGGCAGCAGTCATTTGAACAGGACAAGGGGAGTTCTGAATAATTTAAAACTAGGAAAATGTGTGGTTGTATTATATCATGATTAAAGGCTTAATTGCATAAGAAGATATATCTATACTAAATTTCTATGCTCCCAATGAAATAGGCTACAAATAGTTAAATCAAAATCTAACAGAACTCAAGAAAAAAATAGACAACTCTACAAAAATAGTGGTGGTGATGGTGGTTGTATCCCACCCAGTCAATTCCAAATCATAGCAACCTTGTATAATTTCTGTGGCTGGAGCAGAAAATCTCATCTTTCTCTCATGGATCACCTGGTAGATTGAATCCACCACACTATCAGTCATTTAAACAACTAATAATAGTTGTTTTTGCATGTTGTAAAGTTGATATTTAATCATAATGACACTGTATAAAGACTCTGAGGAGCAGCTGGTGGATTTGAATTGCTGGCCTTGGGGTTCACAGTCCAGTACTTATCCTACAGCATCACATTAGTATTCAATAATAGTTGTTTTGTTTGTTGTCACTGCCATTGAGTTGGTTCCGACACATAGCAACCCTGTATAGGATTTCCAAGGAGCTGCTGGTGAGCTTGAACTATGGACCTTACAGTTCAAATGGCTTTGAAGTCTGGCATATTAACCCATAGCACCACACCAGGACTCCAATAATAGTAGGTAATTATAATAGTCTCCTTTTCATTTAGGACAAAACAGCTGGAAGACATTCAACAAAAGTACAGAAGAACTAAATAACACATCATCCAACATGAACTTATAAACATATCCAGAGAGCTCAATCCAGCAACAGCTCAATATGTATTATTCTCTAGGACATATGGGACATTCTCCAGAATGGGCCACATGTTAGGAAATAAGGCAAGCCTCAATAGATTTAGGAGTCCTGATGTGGCACTGTAGGCTAATACACTGGACTGCAAAGTTAGTTTGAGTCACAAGGTCGCCAGTTCAAACTCACCAGATGCTCTTTGAAAGCCCTAGACAGGGTCTCTATGGGTCAGAACTTAATAACAACAACAACTTGATGCCACTTAACAACAACAAATGTATTTAAATACATCAATATACTACAAATCATCTTTTCTGATCACAACACTGTAGAAGTAGAATTAAACCAAAGGAAGATCAAGACAAATAAATACTTGGAAATTGAATAAAACTCTGCTTAAAACCTACTGGGTAAGAGTGGGAGTGGGGAGTAGGAAGTAAATTGTGGGGGCAGGATGTGCTGAGTTTGCAACACTGTAAAGATATGCGTTGGAGTCTGTGTTTCTGGAGGTCAGTCCCTTGATGGCATTGTGAGTTTAGGCATTGGGCTGCTAACCTTAAGGTCAGCAGTTCAAATTCCCCAGCTGTTATGCAGGCAAAGGAGAAAGTTGAGGCTGTCAAAGATTCACAGTCTTAAAAACCCTATACAGGAGAGGTGGCGCTTGATGGCAGCTAGGGTAGAGGTTCAGTGAGGTTCTCTGTAAGCAATACCACAGCAATACCAGGCAAAGCTGATTCATGACAGAGCTCCAAAACTCAGAACCACATAGGCAGGAATATTTTTAAACTTTAAAGGCTTACAGCTAGTGGAACTTGTAGCAAAAGTAAGACATCATGTATTTTTTAATCTGCTGGGGTCAGTGGCCTGATAAATACGGCAAGAAACCAAACGGCAAGACCAAGTGGGGGAGCAGACATCGCTTGAGTAGATACCCTCCCCCAGCAACACTGGTGGGTTCTTCTGCCATGCATGAACACAGATACTCTCAACCCAAGAGCTGGCACTGAACTGTTTATTTTTTTAATACAGAAAAGCCAGAACAAAGGGTGTGGAGAGGGAAAGAGAGTTTAAAAACAAAACAGGCTGATTATTGTATAAGACCACTACTGCAAAAGACTAAGAAAAAGAAAAAGAACCCATAATAAAGCAGGGGGGGGGTGGGGAGGAGGGATGCTTTGCTGG
>NW_006408633.1:179575-184540 GCF_000296735.1 Chrysochloris asiatica
TACCTTTGTTGTTGTTGTTATTTTTAAGTGCCGTCGAGTTGGCGCCAACTCATAGCTACCCTGTATAGGATTTCTCAGGAGTGGCTGGTGAGCTTGAACAACTAACCTTGCAGTTCAAACTGACCTGTAATTCCAGCACATTAAAAAACAGATTTTAAACATTAATTCTAAATGGATAAATTATTTCAAAGCATATAACTTGTTACATCTTGACACATAAATTTATTGTTGCTGTTGCATGCCATTGAGTAGGTTCTGACTCATAGCAACACTATGAGTCAAATAGGCTTTCCATGAGTGGCTGATGTGTTTGAACTGTCAACCTTGGTCTAGTGCTTAGCCTAGAGCATCAAACCAGGGATACATATATGTATGTATGGTGGTGGTGGTGGTGGTGGTGATGGTTGTCTGCCTTCACATCAGTTCTGACTCGTAGCCATCCTGAATGTGGTTTTCAAGGATGTAAATCGGAAGAAGAAAACCTCATTTTTCTCTCACAGAGTGGCTAGTGGATCAAATTGCTGACCTTTCAATTAACAGTCCAACAAATAATTTGCTATGCTACCAGAGCTCCAGATAAACAGATAGAAGCATAGTACCTCTGTAATATAAGTATAAAACTGTGAACCTCAAGGCCAGCAGTTTGAGTCCACCAGCTTCTCTGAGAAAAAAATGGGGCTTTCTGCTCCTGCAAAGATTTACAGTCTCAGAATTCCTATACAGGATGGCTTTGAGTGAGAGATTAAACCAAGGCATTTAACAATTATATAGGGATCCCTAGTAGCATAGTGGATTACAAGCTGGATAACTAACAACAAGGGCAGTAGTTCAAATATGCCAGTTTCTCCACATGAGAAAGATGAGGTTTTCTACTCCTGTAATGATTTACAGCCTTGAAAATCCTATACATGTTTGCTATGGGTTGGAACCGATTCAGTGTCTCGTAACCACCATGACTACTATGCATCCTTGTGGATCATCAGAACAATGAATTAAAATGTATTATGAATGTAAAGTTTAGCTGTGAGAGTGAAGTATGCATGATAACTGTTATTATCTTAAAGTGAGACTACTTTATGTCATAAAACATGATGGCACAAATATTGTCCATTTATGTCACTATAAAATGAACTTTACTGTGGAACAATCAGTACTACTCCTTACAACATCTAGGCTTAAATTACTAATTGTATCACTATAAACCAATTTTATAGTCATATAAACAGTAGAGATAATGTTGTCAGCCTTTGGTATTAATATCTAAACACACTAATATATTGTGTGAATATATCTCTAACTGACAAGTATGCAAAGACTAGGTACAAAAAAAAACCCCTGCATAATCTATGCTATAACTCCGAGCAAAACACTATAAATTCAGTGTGAAGCTCTTGCAAACATTTTGTATCACTACATTTAGCAAATATATGAGTTTATCTAATGTGAAATGACTGTAAACAGCAATCACAGCATTCTTCCCAAGAAACAGAGAAAAGGCATATGTCTTCTTCTAAGTCAATATTTATTTGATTGGAAAGTACCATAATAATTACTTATTGATTCAAAAATTGTTTAGAGTAATCTTTTAGAAAAAAATCTTTGTCAAATGAGAACACAATCTTTCAGCATGATATTTGAAGCCCACACACATTCTAAAATTCTCTCCACAGGAAAAAACATTAATAAATTCAAAATAAAAGTATTTGTCTTTATCATTTTCATCCTTTCCATACATATAAAGTCACAAAATCCTAAGTATAACATTAAAACATATTTATAATATTTATTTTTCATCATGTGTGAGATTAATTTATATTTTAATTATATCTATAAAATATAAAATAATGTTTTTCATTACTACTTAGTTATACTCTTGACAAACATTTTTAGGGAAAAGAGTATTAAAATTGCCCCAGAAAATTATGGAAGCCATTGCTTAATATTGGCTATTTATTCTCGGAGAAAGTCTAGGAGATTGTCATATCAATGTGTAATGAAATGCTGTTAAAAATCAGCAAATATGCTACATAATCACCTTAATGTAATACTTTGATGCTTGTAATACATTCCTACCTTTAAAAGACAAAACACTTCTCATAAAATAAAAAAAAAAAATTTCCATGCTACTTTAGAAGTGAGCCAAAATGCTTAGAAAATTTGAGTGACATCCCTAATGGTCATTTTGATGAGTCTTTAGCAAAATTCCATCCAGTCTTCATTAATTTTTGCCCTCACAAGTTATATCACTTGAAAATATTAGATAAAATTGTGTTCCCTTTCTGTCTAAGGATAGAGGTGAAAACTCATGCCAGTTGCAACTCTTCTTGGACAAGAATAGACATAAATATTTTCTTATGGAGCTAATGTGGCAGTAGACATCACCAGTATTATCCAATTATACCAGGAAAGCAACTCAGTTAGGTATTCTGGAAAGGTCTCTCTGAGAATGTGGCAATGAAATGAGACTTTATGAAAATATAAAATGTAATATGAAAAATGGTGGTGGTAGTGTGCCATGGAATCCTTTCTGACATAATGACTCTGTATAGGGTTTCTGAGGCTGTACATCTTTACAAGAGCAGAAAGCCTCATATTTCTCCCATGGAATGGCTGGTAGTTTTGAACTGCTGACCTTGAGATTAGCAGCCTGACTCATAACCACTATGCTATCTGAGCTCCTTTTAACATGACAAATAGTGGGGTAAATTGTTCTAAGACAAAGGAAAAGGCACTTAGAACATATCTGTATTAAATATCTGAATTTGCTAAAAAGTGCTCCTGGAGCATAATGACAAAGAATTGAATGACATTATATTAAGGTAGAGAAAGCAACTATTTGTGATTTTACTTTGTTGGGGAGTTACCAAAGTTTTAATCTAGAGAGTGGGATAATTTTCTAATGCATATTTTACAAAAGGAGGCTTAGTGGCAGAAGAGGAAAGCGCTCAGCTGTTAACCTAAAAATTGGTGCGTCAAACAAACCCAGCTGTATCAGGGGAGAAAAAACTAACAGCTGTGCTTCTAAGATCATAGGCTAGAAAATTCTAAGTTGTAATTCTATTCTGTTAAATGAAGTAGCTATGATTTGAAATCAACTTGATGGCATTTAACAACACAAAATTTTACAATGAATATTCTAGTTAAAAAGGTGAAGAATAGATTGTGAAAAAGAAAGAGCAGAAGGGGAAAAGGACACTGAGGCTATAATAAACTATTCCTAATATAGCACCTGGAATGATTCTGTTAAAAGATTAAGTCTGATCAAGTTACTTTTCTGCTCATTAGCCTGAGACGGCTTCCCATTTTGCTCAGAATAAAACCCAAAGCCTTACAATAAAATTGCAAACCTGATATCATTCTGCCATATAACTTCTCTTAAATGCCATCTTACCCATTATCTATTGACCACTCTGTACTCTTTATATTTCTTTAATATCCTTAGCATATTCAGCCTAGATAGATAGATAGATGATAGATAGACAGATAGATGATAGATAGAAACTTGCTTACATACATACACGCATATATACATTTGTTGTTGTTGTTGTTAAGTGATGTCGCGTCAGTTCTGACCCATAATGACGCTGTATAGGGTTTTTGTGGAGTGGCTGGTAAGCTTGAACTGCTAACATTGTGACTCAAACCAACATGGCAGCACCATGCCAGGAGAGAAATTTTTATTTATACATAGATATCATACATAGATATATACAGACTGATTGGATGATAGCTTTTGTAAAATTGACTCAACCTCATGGAAATATTGTGTATAACAAAACAAAGCATTGCCAGATCTTGCATCATCCTCAAAACCACCACTATATTTGAATTCATACTTGGGGCTGTTGTGTCAGTCACTCTCGTGCTCACTTTCCCTGACACTTGTTGTTGTTGTTAAGTGCCGTCGAGTCGGTTCCGACCCATAGCGACCCTGTACAGGGTTTCCGAGGGTGTTTGCCACAAACATGATATCTCCTAGGATTGAATGCTTCTGATGACATGTACAATACAAACAAGTCAGGCAGTTTTCTGTTGTTGTCCATAAAGTTTTTATTAGCAAAGCTTTGGAAGGAGGTCTTAATGTGTCTTAATTGAAAAGTTTTGCAAAAAATCTGTCCACCTTAGGTGAACCTGCTAATAGTTGAAATTCTGGTGCTATAACTTCCAGCATTGTAGCCCCAACTGAGCAATCACATTACAACACATATAATCTGAGGACCTTCTAAACTGGATTTATCATATGTATGTTATTCTTACCTCCAAGATATCCACATGTCTCTGTTTGTCATCTTCTCCAACCCATTCTTAAAATGTTACTTTTTCAATGAATCATTCCACAATGATAATAAACACAAATTAAGTTAATAATAAAAAGCTTCCCCTGGACATTTATGATTTGTTTACCTTTCTGGGGTTTTTTTTGTTTGTTTGTTTTTGTGTGTGTGTCATTGTATTGTTTATCTTCCAAAAAGTTTATTATAAATTTCTTATTTATTTCTTGGGATCATGGTGGCTTTGTAGGATAAGCACTTGACTTCTAAGCACAAGGTCATTGTTTCAAGCCCATGAGTCATTCTATGGGAAAAAGATGAGGCTTTTTGCTCCCAGAAAGGTTTATAGCCGAAGAAATAATATACAGGGTCACTGTAAGTTGGAACCAACTCAAGTGCACTTAATAGCAACAACAACTGCATTTATTTCCTAAATCTACTAACTATATTAGACACTCTAAAAGATACTAGCAAAATCTTTTTAATTAAAAACTAATGAACAGAGTGTAGTGATGACTCTGCTGAGAACAACACAGAATACAGGACCAAGAAGGCTCAGGGAATGGTCCCAGTACTCTGAACCACATATAAAGGAATATTTAGAAGGTTGGAAGACTTACAGCTGGGGAGATTATGGCAGAAGCAAGAAATCCATTGCTTCCCGGTTCGGGACACTCAGCTGCTCCAGGAGCTG